>NW_020270963.1:0-11726 GCF_002803265.2 Melanaphis sacchari | reverse complement strand
CAGGCAGAGGCACCAGATACTTTTCGGGAAAAGTATCGGGCATCGTCATATGAGGATAGTTGTAAGGCCATCCACCAGTCTCAGGAAAGGAGTTTTTACGCCCCTCGCCTTTGACGTGGGTTTTCAAATGACTACCAGTTTGGTTTCAAGATGTATCAAATCTCTCTACTGACCACTGGTAGGGCCGCGGAACTATCCAACCCGCTGCTTAATATGGTTTAAGCAACCGCCAGGTGATATACTCCCACCGGCAGAGTGGCTGTGTTCCCAGGAGAATACTCACCGTTAACCTTCGCCTGATCAGCATGCGATCATTAACCACTTTCGTCATTTGCATGACTGCCACTACGAATCCGATCCCAGACGTCCACACCAGGTTTCCCCGATGCTTGGTTCCAGACGTCGTTCCCGTAGTACTTATTCCTAATTTAAATTAGGCGTCTAAAGTGCGACGTTTCGGCTAGACTCCCATCATGGCCTGAAGCTAGGTTGTTTCGCCTCCCTACTATTTACTTTTACAGATACTCGAGGGCTAGTGGTTGGCCCATAACGCCGCGCTCGCGGGTTACACGGTGGTCGTGACCCCTCATTTTATTTTAAAATAGAGTGAGTACTCTATTCTCCACGCTCCGCCTAGCGTCTACAGGCCCGAAGACCGTGCATCAAAACCACGCGCCCCAGGCGCACCTAGTGTGAACACGTAGGTCACTGGAGAGAAGAGCCAACAGAACTTGCCCCGAGGAGTAGTTTCCGCTGTCTCTTCTACCATCGCGCCGAACAACACTGCACCCCGCATCCCAGATGCCTACTCGGTCCAGTCGGACGAGCCACGGCCGCCGGAATAGGCAGACATCACCCCGAAGGGTTTATTCACACCATTTCCCATGCCGTATCTTTCGCTACCGCTCCGCGTCCCAGACGCCCTCAGCTCTTGCGAGCGTGAGTCTAAACCTCATCTAATGAGAGTCCCACAACATGACCGCGAACGGCCGACACCTCCGTCATGAATCCGCGAAACTCTTTCCAGAGCTCCGGGGAATTCACGAGGACGCGCGGCGAACACGGCCACTGTAGGTCTCTCGCCTCCACTAGGTCTATTAGTGCCCGTCTAGCGCCCGCCAGTGCATCGCACTCGAAGACGACGTGTTCCATCGTATCCGAGCTTCCGCACAGCTGACATTCGTCGGTCTCTGACTTAGAGAAGCGTAGGAGATAGGACCTAAATCCCCCATGTCCCGTTAGGAACTGGGAGGACTCATGGTCCACCTCCACCCAGCTACACTTCAACCTTTCTTTCACGCATGGGAAGTAGCTATATGTGAGTCTACCCTTCTCACTAGCCTCCCACCGTGCTTGCCACTCGGCAAGTCCTTCCTCCTCTACCCTCTCCATGTGCTCCCTCCCGAGCCCTATTCTCCTACTCCTAGCCAAACGGCCCCATTGTCTCGCTGCCAGGTCCAAAGGGAGAACTCCCGCCAGCACAGGCAGAGCATCCGTACTCGTGGTACGATATGCCCCCGTTACCGCCAAAAGCGCACCCCTTTGGGCTCCTAACAGCAGACGTTTCATCATTCGATCGCCGACGGTTTCACCCCACACCGCAGCCCCGTAAAGCAGTCTCGGCACAAATACACCTAAGTATAATCTGCGCGTCGTCCGCCCACTAAGGCCCCAGGTTGAGGCTACTATACGCCGGATCCTCTGAAACATTGGTGCCGCTTTCCCCGCTACTCTTTTCACGTGGCTCTTAAAACTCCACCTATCGTCCAAGGTAACCCCGAGATAAACCATCTCTGTTACCTCCGCTATCCTCTTCCCGTCCATCCTAACTGTGTAGGGTGGAGTCAGCCTTCCCTTCAGACACATGACTTTCGTCTTTGTGGCCGAAAAGGTCAACTTCATACCACCCGCCCAGGAGCCTGCTCTTTTCAGTTTGGACTCTGTCTTTTGGATCACCTCTGATCTCGTCTTCCCGGCTATCATCAGCAACGCGTCATCCGCGTAACCAATTGATAGTTCTCCTTCTGATTCGTCAAGACTCAGTAAAGAGTCCATCAAAATGTTCCAGAGTTCCGGTCCGAACTGAGATCCTTGAGGACAACCCTTGGACAGCCTAACCTGGCTTCTCCCCGTCGGCACAGTGATACTGGCGTATCTGCCCCCTAAGTAATCCCGTGTCAGCTCACACAATCTCTCCGTGGCTCCCAACCTTTTCAAGTGATGCAATATCGCCGGCCACCAGGCATTGTCGAACGCCCCAGAGATGTCCAAGAACACTCCGAGAACGTACTTCTCTGCCCGACTTTCGGTCCATTCCCTCATTCTTAATATTGCATCGGTTGTCGATCTGTACGCTCTGAAGCCGTATTGATTATCGTTCATACTCGGACCAATCTTTTCCCTCAGTCTCACGCATATTAGATACTCCAATGCCTTTGACAGCACCGGAAGTAAGCTAATCGGGCGATATGACTTTGGGTCAGATCTATCCTTGTCACGATTTAGTCGTAGTTGATCTGTGGCGAGTGATCGGGATGGTCATTAGCAGGGGGGGTGGTCGCAGGAGTTGCGTGGACGGCGGAAAGGGGGGCGGTTTCACAGTGTGCGATGGTTGTACGGGCCGTTTAGGGCTCCGGGACCTATCGGTTTCCGCGGGTATGGGCCTCGCGCTCGTCGCTCTTTGGAAGACCGTCGTGCGGTCATCCCACCCACGGGTGTAGGCAGCCCACAATACCGGGTCCCGGCGTAGCTGCGCCGTCGACATCTGGCGCACTCGCGCCGCTGTTGTCGCGCGAGGGGGAGGTGTTTCCGCGCTGGCCGCGCGAATTAACTGCTGGCTTTGTTCCAGCAGTTCCGCCGCTTTGTTGTAGGGGGGTGGTGGCCGATGTCCGCTGTTCCATCTTAGCAGTTGTTGTTAATGTGCGACGGTGATTCCAGTTCAGGGAGCCAATTTTTGTGGTAGTACATTCAGCGAGTGATCTCGATTCAGTAAAGTACTCTCAATAGCTCTGCATTATTTGAAGTCGTTCTCCAAATCATCTATTAGATGTGCGCAGATACAGGTAATCTTCTATGTTTCGAAGATCATCTGTTGCAACTGGCGTTGGTAAATTTAGTCTTCTTCCGTATAGATTGAATGACGTATTGATATCGGCATTCGTTTCTGCTAGGTATAGCATTCCTGGAGTAAGGTGAGTTGATATTTCGACAGCGGTCCATTTTGCGTGGAGGAATATGTGTCCGTTGATCGTTCTGTCTGCTACGTTATTGAACGTGGCTGGAGACGAGTAATCAGGGATTGCGTTAGCAGCGGCGGTAGTTATCGACGTTGTGAATTCGAGTAAAAGTAGGATGTTGGGGATAATGAGCTGATGAGCACATGCTGGCGTGAAGTCTAGCAATGCCTTAGCTTCTTTAGGTCCTACGATCTCTGGGATGAATGGAGTAACTAATGCGTCTAGCGAGGAGCTAGGTTGACAGTGGTTTAAAGGTCACTAATGGGCCCTGAACGGGTAGTGTGTCTGGTGGGTAGTCTCGTGAGAATTTACTGTATAAGTTCCTTCTTGCTTTGGTTGCTACGCCTGCTGACACTTCTGCTCTTATCGTTTGGATAATGAAAATTATTCCAAAGTAGAGTCTAGAAATGAAAGGATGCCATACATCTTGTTGTTTTTTGAAGTAGCCGTTTTCCGGATAACATCGTCCATGAGATGTATTATGTAATACATGTTGAATGATGATGGAACGAACTTTGTGACGGGGGTTCTTCGAACTCCAGTTAGAGGAAACCGTTAGTATGGCGTAAGTAAGTTCTGGAACTCAGATTTAACTGGTTCTGGTGCAGAAACCTTCTTCTTTCCATTGGTATTTGGACTCTGTTCTTCCTTTTTCGGAGGGGTTTTAGGCTTATTAGGGCCTTGAATCTTGGGCTTAGATGTTTCGGCATCTAAATTATGTATAGATTCGATTTGGCTGATAATCTCTTTAACAGATGAGTCATCTTTCGTACCTTTGATCATTTTGATTATAATTAAGTAGACTAAGTTTGGTTAGTTGGTGGGTGTGATTTATTTTTGGTATATGTTTCTTCTTTTTAAAAAGCCGTGGTGTCTTTAGGGTTTCTAGAGAACTCGGTGGAAACTCGGTAGTATAGAGATAAGTATCCCCGCCTGTCACACGGGAGACCGGGGTTCGATTCTCCGCCGGGGAGCCAATTTTGATACGTCCCTGGAGGTGGAGTGGAACGATGAGGAATTGTAGGTGGCGAAAGAAAAAATACACTTCTTTGTTTTCTTTAAAAAAAGCAATCGACTTACGCCGGTTTATTGTTGAGCTGAATCGAATTCACAAATTTTAATACAAACGTGTATGTCAGTGGTGACCGATTAGTGGACTGGTCAGTTGTAACACAAAGTAAGTAATAATAAAAATGTCGCACGTGATGTACCTAGTACAGTGTACGGTGAAAAACTAACTCCGGTTGTCGGACCGGTTCACGGTATCGGCGGTTAAGACGTTCCGACGTCGTTATCGTGCGACGGCGTCTTCCGTCGTCGTTGGCGGTTGGATAGAGAAGTCGTTCCGCGGTTTTCCGTGTAAAGGCCGTTTGAATTCAAACAGATATTACGCGGGACCGTGTCACGCTGATGTAAGTGATGATCCGGACGCTTTGAATATTGGTTTCTATGCCTTAGTCATTGCAGATCTACTCACTGTCTTAGCGGCTGCCGTGGTGACGGCTCGTGTTTTTGCCTCAGTTGTTGGTGTGTTGGTGGTCGGCTGTTTCAGTGTCCGCTAGATGTATGCCATCCTGTCCTTTCAGGGTTAATTATTTTTTTGCAAAGGTCAATCGCATTAACACGTTGACTACCAAGCATTATTTTTTAAAAATTGTCCTATAGTACCATGAGAGTACTCAAGTTCTCTCACTGAATCATTCATTCTGTACCATGAGTATACTCGGGTTATCTCAATAAAATTTTTATTTTATTCATCATTAGTCCCATCTATTTGTTTATATTTGTACCAAAAGTATATAATTATCTAATAATACATGTTTTTAACCTCTATTGGCCGTGGGAGCACTGGAGCTCTCTCAAAAATCAAGATACTAAATTATTTTTTTAAATATCTCAATAATTGTGTATAATTTATATATAATTCATACTTTTGTTAATGTTAAAATATAATTGAACAGCAAAATTAACAATTTAAAAAATATAACAAAATCATTAAACATTTTACAATAAATCTAAAAGATAAAATAAACAAAAATAAAATATTAAATCCTTTAATAATTATGAACATCCTGTTATTTTTTAAAAAAATGTAATAAACTGAAAATGACAAATAGAATATTAAGTATATAAAATATACAAATCAAAACATTAAAATTAACTACTTATGAGAAGCTTGGAAACATTCTAAACAAAAGGTTGGATTTTTTTCACAAGAATTGCAATATAATGTGGTAGTTTTACAAGTTTTTTGTGCAACTGCTCTTTCTTTTTCACTGACCAGTTTTTCATAGCACTTGACACACCTACGCCTTTTCTTTTTATTGCCTTGTCCTAATTTTTCATCTGTTTCAATTAATTTATGTTTTCTAGAAGATGGTGAAACTAAATTAAAATCTTGTGATTTGACTAACTCTTCTATAATTTGCTGTCTAAAATTTGAGATTTGAATTTTATTTCCAGTTAATTCTTTATAAATTAATAATGAATTTACCACAGCTGTACCCAATAAAAGTTGAAATGCCACTTTGTGGTACCATCTAATGGTTTTTTTAAGAGGTGTAAAATAACTCGTCATTTGATCTGACACATCAATCCTTTGTTTGTTCTTATTATAAAAAATTATAGCCTCTGGCTTTTTTATTACAACACCATTTCTATTTGTTTTTCCAGTACTAATCATTTCTATACCATGTTTAGTTGACACCATTCTAACATCCCTTTTATCTTTCCAAATGCTCACCACTACACCTTTATCATCTTCTTTACCTTTAATTTCACCTTTTTTAATTTATGCATTTGTTATATCTTTTGGAAATCCTTTTGCATTTTTTCTTAAGGTACCAACCATATGAGTATCTTTACTTAGTAATATATGGGCAAGATTTAAACTAGTATAATAATTATCAATAATTAATGTCCTTCCTTTATATAGGTAATCATTCATAAGTTGTAAAACCACTTTAGTAGCAGTAGTTATTTCAGAACATGTTGGGGTTGTATTTTTACTACTATAAATAATACAATTATATGTGTAACCTATGTTATCACATATTTTAAATAATTTAACACCACATTAAGAAGTTTTATTTGGTATGTACTGTTTAAATATTAGTCTGCCTTTAAATGGAATTATGGTTTCATCAATCACAATATTTTCTCCAGGTACCTTAATTTTTTTTAAAATACTAACTAATTTACAAACTAGAGGTTGAATTTTACCCAATCTATCACCTTCAATTATTGAATTATTATCAGCTACATGAAAAAATCTCAGCAACTTTTGAAATCTATTTCTGGGCATAACTTTAGAGATGAAAGTATTATGAAAAAATTTTTGCCTACTCCAATAGTCTGATATTTTAGGATAGGATACAAGTCCTGTATACATAACAATTCCTAAAAATTGTTCACTTCCATAGAATTAGTATTTGTCCATGTATTTTTATACCTTAATGCCTGTCTATTTGTTTCAATAACAATAGTATCCAATATATCATCATTAAGAAATAAATTATAAACATCTATAGGCTTACAATCTGGTCCTAAGTCACATAACAAAGATCTGTTTTCCTCAAAGAGAGAAATGACTTTGATTGAATGCTGAAATAAAAATTATAACTATATATCTTATACCTAAGTATAATATTTATAATTTATATCATATACATACTAGTAACATTATTCCACTGTTGAGAATTTTCAGTAGTGGTATTAGAAAAACTACTTTGGGAAGTATTATTTACACTAGGAATATCAGAATCTGAACTGTCTGAACTTTGGTCAGAACTAGTAGGTTTATAATCACTGCCAGAATCATATTCAAAAGACTCGTCTAAAGCTTCTAAAATATTATCTAAGTCCATTATATTTTGTGTAGAGTTATAATAAAATGAAGATCAAATATTTAGAATCAAATTTACTAAATTAACAATAAATATACAAATTTATATCATATTCATATCTGTTCCATAATCAATGATAATAATTATTAGATTTCCCTCCAAATTAATTAATATTATATTAATTAGATAAAACAATTATCATATGATAATATTCTTATCAAAGGAGATTAAAATAATAATTTTTCATCAGATGGTTATATTTTCTCAAAAATAAATAAAAATTTTATGAGGAAACTCGGGGACTCACAAAAATTTGAACAATCAATTATATCACTTGTGTACCGTGTGAAGATTTGAGTTCTCACGCCTAAATAACTTCATAATCATAAAATATATGTAAATTCAGTCATATTTTATATAAGACGATTTTTTGTATCATTAAATGTTAATGAAATATTGGTTTGGTACAAGAGGGAAAAACCTAAAAATATGCACAGTACACACGAGTAAAAATAATGAGATTACCCTAGTACTCTCATGGTAGTCAACGTGTAAATGCCAGAATTTGATGCATCATATAATGTAAGGGCAAATTGGAGATCTTTAACATCTCTAAAACTTCATATTAATATTCATAATTATCAGTGTTATACATATTTTAAAGAAATGAAAACAATTTATTAAGACCTTCAATTTGCGTAAATCTACTAATTATAAATTGAAATAAAATGATGTATTGGATCTGTTATAAGATAATCACTAAAGTCGTATACGAGTTCATTGGCCAATTTTTTTACTTCATTTTATGTTCAAAACTTTCATCACTTTAATAGTTCTTTAAAAGTGTTTTTGTCTTGTTTAGCTGATTAATTGATTAACGAATATCAAATTAAGTTGATTGTAATATTAATTTTACATATTAAGTTATATCATACTTATAAACAACTCAAAAACTTGAAACTTATTTATTTCTCATCAATTCCTCCTTCGCCTCAGTACAGGATTTAACTCCTGTTACACTAGTAATTGAATGGTCTTCTGCTATTTCAACTCGTGCATTGCAAATGTCACCTATTTAAAATTTAACGAATCGAACAAGGTGGTCCATTCAACTAGCCAATTTTTTTTGCACAAAGTGACTTAACAGTTATATTTCTTTAAGTAAGGCAAATATTTATTTACACTGTTACAAGTTAGAAGTACAGGGTTTTGTGTCAGATATACTCAACTACCATTCCAAATGATGTTAATTCAGCTATCTTGAAATATCCCATAGTTATTTTACAATGCTCGTTTAGCTCGTGATCCCCCTTTAGAGATCTTTCACCACAAAAGAGAGTATTACTAATATTTAAGAAGCTTTATGTTTCGAAGCAGCAAAAAAATACGTAGATTTTTTGAATGATATGAAAAAATTAAAAAAATTTAAACAACAATTAGTTGTATTTTAAAGACCAAATTTAACGAATGTTCATTACGAGGCACGTAGAAAGCTCTAGAGTTCAAAACTTATATTCTTTTTTGCACTCCACTGTTGTGTTCACATATATTTGGTTCGTTATCATATCTCTGACTCGTTATATCATCTAAACAAATATCTAGAATGTTTAGTTCTTAAGAATAGTTTCCTTAATCCACTTGTGTCTTGTAATTCTATGAAATCAATGAAATGTTAATTCACAGAAATATGATCATTTTTACCAGTAGTCATTTCATTGACTGTTATAAATCTCCCAGAATTCCCGATAGTTCTCGACTTACATATACATTATTGTCCGAAATGAATTCCTGGTTAGTTTTAACGTTATTTCTTGAACCAGTAAGTTCACTTGATTTGAATCTATGATTCTGATTGCGAAGTCACATGCCCTAAGGAATCGGTGAGCGTTCTCAGAACTCGAACCGTCAAAGACCATTAACTTCTTAGATGCCTGTTCTTCCTCAAAGTTTAGTTAGATCGCGTTTGACGAAAATTTATGCTCGAATCGTTCAACACTAACGTTGCTTGGCTAACTTTCACTTTTTTTACAACTGTTTATGTTGGGTTTACTCGCTGTTTTGAACTTCTCTTAACCAGTCGATGTTCTGAATTTCCTGGCTTGTTGTGATGCTCTAGGTTTTCTGTTTTATGTGATGCTCTGGATTTCTTAGTAGTCTTGATAATGTCCAAAATCCTGAGTAAGAGTTTGTGTACATTTTGGTTACAACTCCCCCCCTCTAGATTTGTTACTGGTTAATTAGCCGATGACGAATTTTGCGAATGGATGCTTTATGTATAATTCGTTGAGTGCATTGCTTTGACATATATTAAAGCAGTGTTTCATTATCTTTCAATTTTACCTTTCCTTTTTGGTGGTGGTCCTCGTTGTTTTAGTTTATTAATTGTTACATATCCTAGTGCTGGTAGTATTTTAATGTCTTTCAAACGGAACATTATATGTATAATGTTTCCGTTCACTATTCTCCGATTATTTGGTTGATGAAAATGTTCATGGTTTTCTTTCTCAGGACTATCTCTTGCTGCTTCTACGTGTTTTTATTCATTGGTTATATATTTTTTCTTTGTTTTTATGGCTCTTACTGATTTAATTCCAAATGCATTTTCTATATTTTCTTTCATATTCGTTCATCTTCGTATTGTTCAGTTGTAGGTATTGACCAAAAAAAAAGATAAAATAAGACCCAACTGCCGGACTGAACATTCTTTGTAATTGATTCTCAAGAATTATGTTTGATTATCAAAAGCCGAATTAGACTGTCTATCTTTTGTTTCCATTGGTACAGTTTTCATTGTCTTTTTTTATCCGTTATCTATAAGTGGTCTTAATGGAACACGTGTTTAATTGCACCCGGGTATTTGTGTCGCGTATACACAATTATATGGTTTGGCTAACCGACAGAGAGGAAGACAAACCTCAGAGCCGTAAATAGTTTATGTTAGGCTAGGTTGGCCGTCAAGAAGTTCAATTTACTTGAATTTATTGGATTCGTCGAAGTGCATCCAATTTCCGTTGCAAAGGAGACTGTCGAATACGCCTGGGCTTCTGCCCGCGTTCTTGATAAGCTCCTGGGTGAAGCGTGCGACGCTTTCATGCCTCTTAGGCGCTGGGGCCCTCGCGGCAAGCTACTGGTTCACTGGTGGTCAAATGAGCTCGGCGAGTTGAGGAAAAATGTTTTTTGCCTTCGTAGGTCCATCAGACCTCACTTCGCAGGCTAGGCAGGAAAGAAGCCGAGGAAGCGAGGATCTACTACATCTCTGCCAGAAAAAAGCAAAGAGATGAAATCAAACGATTAACCTAACCTAACTCAAGGCGGACTTAACCGGTGTACCATAACGGGAATCCAAGGTGGCTATGATAAGCTATTTAGTTGTTAATGTTACTGTAAGGGAGTAATTGCGGGATACTGTCCCAAATGCACCAAATTGAACCATCTTAGTACCATCTTCTAAAGATCTAGTTGAGGGTATGTCCCCAACTATGTCCTAATAATGTTTTTGTTATTATTTGTATTTTGTTGTTTACAAATAAACGATGGTGACGCGGTGGAAGTATTACTAAAGTAATTCTTGCGGCGTCGTCGATTTAATCAGTTTAGGTTATCTTTTTTATTTTATAATTTATTTAAATTGGTAATACACTCGATACCCGGCAACGCCATTAAGCAATGCTTCGGGTGACGAGCCGTCATCGTTTATTAATTAATTACAAAATGTAGTTGGGGTATGGAAGGGACAATTTCCCCACACCGTGACCCCTATATAAATAATATATACATTTTAGAATAGGGCCAAGGCGAGACAAAACCTTGACTGAAGCCCCTCACAATAAAATAAAATAATTGTAGCTGCCCCTTGAAAGGCCTCGCAGCCAACGTTGTGAAGGCTCACTATCGACGGTCCGGCCTTGTCGCGATCGCCCCCCACTGTCGTCACCGTCACCTTGACCGGAGTTACCCCCTTCCGAAACTGTCTGTCGCACTCGGCGGCTTCCTTGGCTGACAACATCCTTCTCGCGAAGCAGGCCACCACCTCCCAGTTGGCCGGACTCTCTAGCATCCTGGGAACTAGTTCGTCCGGATCGATGGTTCCGATCGCGTCGATACGCTCTCGTTCACCCCTGAACGCTTCGCAGCGAACGAGGATGTGGAAAGGGTCATCGACTTCCTCACCGTAGCCATCGGGTGGTCCGCAATAGGAACACCCGGTAAACTTGACACCAGTTGCTTCAGTTTGCGATACTTGTGCGGCTTGGCTCCCGCTCACCATTTGGCCAGTTGATGAACCTGGGTTTTTTTTTATAATTTAACAAATCTATAAAGTTCCCACGAGTGGGCATGAAAGGTGTGTCGCTCTGTGGCAGAGCAGTGTACCACGGAGAAGGCTGACTGTTTGCTGTGGGGTGCGCCAGGTGCCCCACAGGATCCCCATTGGCATGTGTCCACGTGTCTACTTCCATGCCAAGAGACTCCCTTGACGAGTTGGGAGTTGAAGGGTTTTCTGTCAGGGTTCGCCTTCCCTTAGAGCAGTGGTGTCCAATCCGCGGCCCATGGTAGATATTGATGCAGTCCTTACTTCAATTTAAAAATTATAAATTAATTGTATATAATTGTATATAGAACCACAACAGCTTAACCCACAAAAAAA
>NW_020270962.1:4935-11265 GCF_002803265.2 Melanaphis sacchari | reverse complement strand
ATTGTTGTACTTCGTTCAGTTTACGTATTGCTTAAACTAGTAAATAATACGTATTATTATATAATCTTAGCTATAATTATTTATTAATTTATTAAAATTATTGGAATATGCGCTTTTAATACAAATAGGTAATTAATGCAAATATGGAATATAATAAGTGATTGTGTGAATAATATGTTATATTAATAATACAATAATGAAATTCATGATGACAGTAAACAATTAATATATTAGTTAAACAACAGTAATGAATGTTTAAACAAAAAGGGACGATCTTCATTTAGCAGTATAATCAGTGAAACCTCTCTTAACGGACACCTCTAATTAGCGGACACCTCTCAATAACGGACAAATTTCGGTCGGGTATGATCCGTTACACATATTATTTTATCAATTTTCCAATAGCGGACAATTTGGTCGGTCGCGAATGTCCCATCTATTCAGGGTTTTACTGTAATTATCCATAACTTTCAATTCGTTTGTCAACATCTGTTTCTCATTCAATGTGTCAACTTTAAAAACGATCACTGGATATTTGAGTCTGATAACATAAAAATACTATGAACTGTTGGGTATTACGTATACATCACAGAGTAAGATGTCAGTCATAATTTTCGAAGGCGCATCTGACAGGTTACTCCCTCATCGTGTGGTCAGGATAAATTTATGGAAAGGTATAATATATTACACTAAAGATCCATATTTATTACTTTATAGAGTTTTTGTAACTTTTAAATATAACCTGTTAAATATTTCATGTGAATCGTTATAACTAGGCATCAAATGGAAATTTAAATTTACAAATCAGTGCTATTCAAATCTACATTGAACTTTTAATCTCAAATAAAAACAACAAACCAGACATGATAAATAATCAGCAATTAATTGTGTCAGTAAACGGTCAAAAAGTTAAAAGTTCATAAACAGAGATGAATAGTTAATAGTTATTGATAAGTAAAAGCTATGATCTAAATAATAAAAATGTATGTATTGTATATTATTATCACTAATCTACTATTAATATTATTATTATTATTATTAGTAGTTTCTCTATCATTTGGTTGCATTCGAAGACAAAATAACAGCTAAAGTAAATTGATGTTTTTCATTTTGAAACAATGAATCTATAACCTATTTTTCTTAAAGTTTTAATCGCAGTTTTCAATTATTTAGAGATAGGTACATTATATTTATAAACTAATTGTTGTTCGTTACCTTTTGAATTTCTCTTCAGAATAACAGTAGCTCTATTAATCGTAAAATAATATATAAAACTTTATTGAAATCATATTTTAACTTTTTATAATTACAAAGATATAACAACTTAGATAGTTAGAACTTTTCTTGCGAAACAAATCTAAATGATTGTCATTCTCTTAGGTACTGTGATATTAGAAACACCACAAGAGTGCCTTTATTTTGGATATATATATTAAACAAATGAATAAATATTTTATATATTTATTTAAAGACATCTGTTCTAACAATCGAAATGAAAAATGTAATGTGGTGGTACAAACACGTTAAATTAATTAATTATGTTAAATGGTATGCATGTATGTAAAGTAAAATCAAAATATGAAATATATTGAAACTAAATTAAATTTTGAAACTCTTAGAATTTATTAAAGCCTATGATTATTAACATTTATTATTTATTGTAATTATGAAATTTTGATTTCTATTTGTTTCAACACTTGAAAGTCTTGGTAAAACAGCTTTTCTCGTAATCTTACAAAGTGACATGACTATAAGCTGTTATTAAGTTTATTTCAGAATATTTTGAGCTTTTACTATTTACATTTTATAGTTTATACCAAGAGAATAACAATGATATGAGGATATATCCTACACCAATTAACAACTGTTTACCATTATTATCAATTTATGGTATTAGTTTTAAATACATTCCCAGTTTCTAAACTAAATTTTATAGTTTATGTATTATATAGTAATACATATTATTTATTGATTTATCAGTTTATGTACATAAATTATATTGTATGTTACCATAAAATTTAAATATTCAAATATATTAAAGACGTACATGAAATTCTAACGAATAAAAATTTATTTTACAATACAGGATACATTATTTATGCAATAAATAAATAGTTTTATGTTTTACATTTCTTACATAAAATTTGGATTAATTTTGTATGATATGCTATATTGTTTGTTGTTTATTATCATTTTTATCTTTTTATAAATTTTCCGTCATATTTACAACAGCAAAAATAATTTGTTTATCAGTAATAGGAGCAGATTAATACAGTGATATATTATTTTCTTTGGTCAGTAAGGTCTAATGTTCTTTGGCCATATAAGTTTTATAAAAAAGTTTATTTTCATTATCAATACTTACTATTATCTAAGGTAAGATATCATTTTAAGATATCAGACTTTATTTTGAGTTTAAAAATAAAACAAGTCGGAAGTGATAATCAACAACACTTTGGTTAAACAATAATCTTTAGGAGAGTTAAACATGCATGATATTATCAAATGAATTAAAGTTAATATAATACTATGACGCCTATAATAAAATTATATTTAAATACATAAAGAAAGAGATTGATTTGGAAGAGTTGCTATATTACTAAATATTTGTCTGTAATTGCATTGATAGCGCGAAAAATGTTGCATGCAAATTAAAACAAAAATGTAAAAGTATTTTTTTATAACAGTAGAAAAATAAAAGATGAATCCAATAAAAAACTTGGAATTTGTTTGAATTGGAAATAACTTAAGAAACCATTCTTTTTCCAATATTTTCTTGAACATAAGCATATGGTAAACGCATAGTTGTGTATGTCGACGTATGTTTATTTTCTAAAAAACAAAATACTAATGGTACGTAAAAATAATTGTCCAGCCAAATAACGACAACCACCGGGTTAGGTACCTAGACCCACGATTACCGTTTTCAGAATGTATTTATTTATTTTCCATGCACAAAAGCACAGGGCAAGCTACAGAACAAGGTGTATTACACCTGTAAATTTTATGAAATGACCGACCACTAAACGCTCGAATTCGACTTTTATATACTTTTATATTTGAATTATTTTATATTTATTTGAATACAAGAAATACAATAGTAGATATGCAAAATATATAACAAGAATAGTCAATTTACTCATACGTTGAGTCCTACAATTTTCATAGAAAACAAAATTTAAAATATAATACGGATAACATGAAAAATTGTATTTCACATTAAATGGTTTTCAATTTTAAAACGATAAAAATGAATCTTATAAAAAAAAATTTGCAAACTTAAAAGAATAAAAATATTTCTATAAAGTTTGATAATTATAAATAATAACTAAAATTAACAAATAACTTATATAATTATACAAAAGAAGATGAGCTAAATAATATTTTAACATTTATAATATTTGTAAGAACAATTAAAAAACCCAGAAATATAAATTTCAAATCTATTTGAACAATCAAAACAAGAACCTGAATAGAATGGTGAACTTACTTTGAATAATAGACAATAGATGTAAAAAAAATACTATATAGTAATATATACAGGTGTCCCACGGAGTTCTGACAAATGAAATAACTTGAAAATCTAATCAATATTTTTTCATTTTTTTTTTATTTTATAGTAGGAAAAATAATAAATTTTAAATTTGATTCAAATTTTTTTGAAAAAATTGAAAATAGCCTATTTAGAAACATATTGAAAATTAACGTTTATAGTATTTTATTTGAGTTATCCGTTTGCGACATATTAACATTTAAATATTCGTTCAATTTACAGGTACTGTGCAATTTATAAAACCCAACAATAAAAACTAGAAGTCAAAATGAATCTAAGATAATACACAGATTGTCAGATTATATAGGTCACCCTATATGAACACCGTGTATATATATTATATAGTAACAATATAATATTTGGTATTTATAAAATTGGAACTTTACAATAATAACCATAAAGGTATTTAATTTATTTTTTGTATTTTTTACGTATTTTATTGATGGATTTATTGTTTTATATTTTGTTTTATTTTTATTATTGTTATGTATAAGTATTTTATAGGAATTTGAACAGCATTATTGAAGTGTGCGATAACATAACATCTCTTGGTATTATATTATGGGTATCGAATGATTATTGAGCACGTTTTACTTTTTTGTTTTGAACGGTTGAAGAGCATGCTTGTAATTTAAAAAAAGTCATAGTTGACTAGAGAAACTAATAAGATTAAGTTCGATATAATACGTAAATGCTGTCATAAAATTTACTTAACACAGAAATGTCTAAACGCAAACTTTGGAATATATGAAAAATGTCCTTTTATAAATTTATTTTTTGATATTTACTCAGAGACAGGCTAGTTATTCAGTTAAGTTTGAATTCGATGGGAGTTACTAGTTTATAGGTACTGTGACTTGACAATTTTAATTGGTTGTAACAGTAAGTAACAGATATAGTCTACATTTGTTAGATACTTAATTAAAATTAAGTAATAACAAATTACTTGATTAATTTTGTTTATTTTTTAAAAGAAAATATAAACATAACTAGTTATTTATCAATATATGCATTGATAATGCGAAAAATGTTTCATGAAAATTAAAGCAACAGTTTAAGAGTATTTACATTGAAATGTAGTAAAATGTTATGTGTAAAGAAGACGGTTACAAAATATTACACATAAGGTGACTTTACTAATATGTATTGTATAAACATTGCACATGAAATAAATTTTGTTTAAACAACAAATGGTAAATTATTTTATTGACACAAAATAAGATTCACGTGATATATAGGTTACCATTGTCGCAAATTTTTATATTGAAAAAAGTTATTGAATTTGATAACGAATTGAAGTAAAAAATAAATTAAAAAGCGTGTTAAATTGTATTTTAACAAATTTTTTGATTTTATAGGAAACGTAATATTATATCCTGTAAATTTAAAACTAGAGGTAAAATATCTAATTTATATAGTCCATATAGTAACCCTTTTACAGGATTATCGACAGTTTTGATCGCATAGTATTCGCGCATAACGGAATGCGTGGTGGCCATCACCCGTATTCTCCCATTTGCGGACACATACGGAAATTCGTCGGTTGGCTTGTGTGCAGCCTGTCGCACAACTAATAGGACACGATTGAATTTTAACGAAACGATATGGAGCTTTGTCCATGACTAAAACAACATTTATTTTAATCTAATCAAAAAAAATATACAGCCATTCATTTCATTGTAGTAATCCTGAGTGTTCTTTTTTTACCCAAGTGACAATAGTCCACCAGTCATGAACACTTCATCAGAGCCAATAACCGTAACGGAATTTCGAGCAGTTAAACCATTTTAGAGATGATACAAATACTATAGTATACGTCGTTTAACCAATACAATTTTTACGATTCGCGTGTCGCGAAACCGTAAATCGCATATGCATTGTCGTTTAGAGCGTTTCCGACGTATTCATCTACATTATTTAATCGTATACGTCTTAATGACGTACTGAGTATATTATCACAGATAAATATCACGATATCGCACCAAATGTATGTGATTAAAAGTATTAAAACTACTCGAGAGCAAGACTCTCGCGATCTGTTTTTTTAATACACATGAGAATCCGTTAAATTTGACACGTGTTTCTTTTTTATATGCATAATCGTATTTCGTACGCTGTCGAGACAGTACCGATGAGGACACGGAGGCGTTCGAGGGTCAAGACACCGAAAACAAAACGACGCGTGTTCAATATAAAGATAAATGATTTATCGTATAGTAAAAGAAAAAAACAGTAGTACAAACGCGACGATACGATAACCGATCGGAGAACGCGCCGCGAGTACGCGTTTTCCGGATGCGATTGCGTCGGCCACGAACGGAATTCGGGAACGTGAAAAAGGCGAAACCGATTTGCACGGAGAGAAAAACCGGTGAAAAACAGGCAACGTCCGTCGGCGGCCGGCCGTCTCCGCGAAGAATGCGGCCGCGGCCGAGGACCGAATCCGAACGAAAAACGCGCGCGGACGGATTGAAAAAGACCCGCTCTCGGCTACGGCGAAGAGAACGCGACGGAAAGAGGTCTCCGAAGGCCGAGAAACCGGCCGAAAAGCGGAAAACACGATATAATGAAAACAAATAATAACGACGGTGGTGGGAGATAACGATAACTGTGCGTGTGGTTATTAGATAACGACGATGAGAAAACATTTTAATTTTTCGATTTGCCAGTACACTAAAGTACGAGCATTCTGGCAGAAAAAACAGGAAGTTCGTTTTGGTTTTATATTATAAGAAGAAGAAGAAGAAGAAGAAGAAGAAGAAGAAGAAGAAGAAGAA
>NW_020270962.1:0-4925 GCF_002803265.2 Melanaphis sacchari | reverse complement strand
GAAGAAGAAGAAGAAGAAGAAGAAGAAGAAGAAGAAGAAGAAGAAGATTATTACTATAATTATTTTCCCTCATAATTGTCAACTTCGCCACAATTTTTATGCGGAATCGTGTTAAATTTGGGCTAAATTGAAAAAATCTTTGTACAATGAAAATGTGCGGAATCGTGTGTTGCCCATTTTATATATACCGCTGTAAAATAATTATGCTATGATTTATAATATCCACATCATGACATAATATATCGAATATCGGTTGCTTTAAAATTATTAAAATCTTGAATTTATAAAATCAAAATAAATAATATTAACAAAGTAAAATTTAGTTAAAATTTCAATGTGGTATAGCGTGTACAATATGTACAAAATATTGACCCGCTGCACTTGTTTGTAGGCTTCAACTGGCGTATGACTGATCAAATAATATAATATACACGTGTGTGAACTTAAAAACGTGTATTACAGCCAGCCGTAGAATTGCTATGTTTCCTATAGGCTATAATATAATATGTAGGAAGTATTTTATAATTTTATTCTTTTATGTATTATTTGTATTGAGTTGAATTGTTATATACATTTCAGTACATTAAGTGCATGCTATGTATAATTGAATATTATATTATAATAATATGTTTGTTGATACTTTTACTACCTATTTTTACACATTTCAGCGCACTAAATATATTTCAAAGTTCAGAACTTTGTAAAGATTTTATTACCAAAATAGATTTCAACGCCAACATTGATAGCTTATTACTGAATAATATTTTTAGATAATTGATTTTAATAATTTTACTTATCTACATATTATTATATTATGTAATAACTGTGTTGAATGATGAATCTAATAAAAACTAAACATACATTCAAAAACAATTTTTGTTGTGTATATTTTTCAATAAAAGTAAATAGTACTAATTTGAAAACATTTATAAATCAATGGTGTAATTTATAATTGCTACCTTAATTTATGTTTTTGAGAAAAGAAACTGATTAATTATAAATAAAAAAGTTAATGAATCGTTAAGCTCGTTTTTCGTCCCAAGTATACAAATAATTGCTTTATTTATTTTTTGTATCTACACAAAGCTCATTTATCTTATGTCTTAATCAAAATCCTTGAGAAAATTTTTATTTAAATAAAATTTTATCAATGATTCATTATATAAATCATGATAATATGTCGGTTCTCTACTCTTAATGTTGTTCATAAATAATAGTCAAATTTATCTATGGTTTTCTTTTGAAACATTTATATTTTTGAGTGACAAAAAAAGAAAAATTTAAAAAAAAGTTATTAAGATTATTAGTAGTTTTAGCGTTTTTATATCACTCATGTATTTTAAATAAGAGCTAAAATTAACACAAGAGTCTGCGGGCGACAGCTGGACTTCTTTCTTTTTCTAAGTTAAATCAGAGTTGTTTTTCTTATTTAAATTTAAGTTTTCCTCAAATCGTATCGTAACTTGTGTCACCTTATATCTTTCTCCGAGAAACGTACTATAAGTATTCACT
Source organism: Melanaphis sacchari (assembly GCF_002803265.2). Taxonomy (NCBI): domain Eukaryota; kingdom Metazoa; phylum Arthropoda; class Insecta; order Hemiptera; family Aphididae; genus Melanaphis; species Melanaphis sacchari. The sequence continues at coordinate 3,413 of NW_020270962.1, read as the reverse complement.
GCGGCGAATCAGTTAAGATGCATGTCTAAAATATTAGTTGTTTGTACAGGTTATGTTACTATCTAATTTGTGTAACAGTGTATTGATCATATTCTCGAACCACGATCTTGAGAGCCCTCCGAAGAACAGGAGAAAGGTAATAACATGAGAACAGTATAATATTCAATATTTATTAATACCGGATTTACATACAAAGCTTGTGTCTCTTGTGTTAGTCCGGCGGCATCAAACTTCTAATTTTATCGTACTTTTAATATTATATTTTTTTTATTTTAATTTGCTTTATTTTTGTGTTATTACAGTATTTAATATTTGGGTGAAAAGTAAAAAGTGATATTTGGGTAAACATAGTCTTGCCCGTTTTCACCTATACCACGGTTTAACAAATGAAAAGTACTCCTACTAAATTTTTTATTCAAGCTATTGATATGATTGGTTAGGGTACCTATGTAACTTCAGGTCTTCAGAAACAATAAAGATAATAAAAACTGAAAAACATCCAACTTGGAAAATCTGTATCTCGATTTAAATATTTTTTTTAAATATAATTTATCGCGCTTTTTAATTATTCTTTTTATTTCAACACAGTATCTAAGAGTTTATAGTTTGTACGATAACTTTTTGTAATACAAAATTATTACATTGGTAACCTATATGTCACGTTAACCACATTTTATGCCATTAAAAAATATACAATTTGCTGTTTATACATTTTATTTTATGTGAAATGTTTATACAATATATATTAGTAAAGTCACCTTATGTGTAATATTTTGTGACCGACTTCTATAAACATAACGTTTTACTAAATTTCAATGTAAATACTCTTAAGCTGTTGCATTAATTTTCATGAAACATTTTTCGCATCATCAATGCAAATATAGACATATGTTTACTAATATTTAAATTAAATACAGGGTGATTTTTTTATCGTGAACCAGTTAATATCTCGGGAAGTATAAGGAATTTTAAAATAATTTTTTTTTTTAACTTTCTAGGTTTTACTTTTTTACACTGTGTTACAATTTTGATAATTTTAACTTACTCCCTTATTTGATAAATCACTATCAACTTTTGATTTTCAAATAGCAATACCTATTTTCGTTAACAAAAATCTATAGACATACTAAAAAAAATAAATTTAACGTTTATAGAATTTAATTTGAGTAATCCGTTTGCGACTTATTTATGTTTCAATATTCGTTTAATTTACTGCTACTGGGCAATCTTACAAACCCAACAGTAAAAACCAGAAGTCAAAACGAAATTTTATTTCAATTTAACACTAGCCATTAGGGTCATAATTGATAATAACAAGATAGATAAACAATACTATTAGATAAAAAAAGTGTTTATAAAATGGTTATATAAATGGTTATTATCAGCTATATGTAAAGTATAAAAATAACATTTTACAATTTACCATTATGGTTACACAATATAACACTGGTTACTGTTTCCTGGTATACGGTCTTATCACGTATTAGTAGATAAATGATAATGAATTCCGGTAAACTGTTTCTGAAAACATGTGGTTTTTGGTTAATCGTTAATGTTAGTTTCCATTATCAAATATAGAATATTAATTATTAATTAATTACTATTCTTTGAATGTTTAACCAAAGAATACGTTTTAAGTAAATACTAAATAATGTGTATACGTGTATTATTTAAAATATAAATTTAAATTTTAAGCCAATTATTCCAGTGCATACTTATTATATTTTTTGATAGTGTTTTAATGTTGTAATTAGGTTAAGAAATTTGAATTTAATTAAAAATATACTTCTATTCAATCAGCAATATTATTATGTATATGGAATCAAATTTCATATTTTGCTGACAACTTTATTTGTATAATTTATTGGTTAGTTCAATCTAAAATTAATATATTAAAATTTTATTTTTTTTATTAAATGATTTATACATATGATTGACAAAAAATAACCATGATTCAAATATTTTAATTTTATTTCAGTGGCAATTAGTAGAGTTTATATAATTAATCAAAAAATACAGTGAACTTTATGACTAGACAGCTCAATTTGACCAGCAATTAAAGCAAATTTACATTGCTTGCTACTGGTATCTGATAACTATAAAAGAATAAAATATCCATATTTCTTTACATATTAGATTTTGATCTTTAAACAAACTAAACAATTTCTTATGTAAGTATGAATTTTTATTTATAAAATAAATAATTTGATGTTTATCATAATTTTTGCTTATTTTTTAGAAAATTATTAATTTTGTTTTCTTTCAAATTTCAACTGCAATTAGTAGTACTAACTTTTAATTCAAATATCTATAACAAGATTGGATGAACAAATACAATTTGTTATTTTGGTTAGTTACAGCATTGGACATGTCACCTAAAACTTAATACGTATGAATAAATAATTTTTTTTTTGTTTATAGAATAAATCATTTCTATAAAAAATTTAATGTTTTTTTTTTTGCATTCAGATAAAAAAAAAAACAGCGCAGCATCAAGACCAACTACTTCTACATTTGTAAAATTTGTTGATTGTCACATTATTAGTTAATTGTATGTTTAAACAATTAGGTTAAGTTATTGATTTACTATTTTCCAAAATTAGGGCTATGGAGTTTTTATTAACCTAAATTGGCAAATTGAAAATCTTTTTTTAATATGATAGTGTCATTTTTATGTAATATTAAAAGATTTTTATATCATAAAATATTAATTAAAAATTAACATAATTTCAAAAAAAGTATAAAAACGAATAATTTTTAAAAACATCCATAGTCCTAAAAATATGTTGTAATCTAGAGTAGATAATATAAAGTATGTTCAATGTTCATTTATTTTTATTAAATTATCTAGGGTAGTGGACATGTTAAGTGTTAATATTTTTTATTAGATATGACCTTACCCAAATCCTGCAAGAATTTGCATTACGGAAATTTGTTCATACTCTAGTAAAATTATTGATAACTAATGTGTTTATTGCCTTTGATAGTTAAGTATTGAATTAATGTCCATTATTTTGTCTATCCCAGGTATGCCCAATCCGCGGCCTGCGAAAGTGTTCTAACCGGCCCGTAATCATTTTATTAAAATTAGAAATTTGTATAGGTGTAAAAAAAAAAATTATTAATCACAAAAAAATGTATTTTATTAAGTTTTAAGAATATAAAATAATTTTTAATGACGAAAACAAACTAACAACTATAGCGTGGAAATATTGAGAACTTTAAACACATATGATTTGAGTCATAAATTCGATAAGTGAACAAAGATATTATTATATCCGATAAAATGTACAATAGATATAACTATGACTAGTTTATATTTTATCGAAATTAACAAAAAAAAAAACCCATGAAGCATATACGGCTCGCAGTACAAATATACATTTTGAATGTGGCCCACCAGTTGAAAAAGG
>NW_020270961.1:0-7844 GCF_002803265.2 Melanaphis sacchari | reverse complement strand
GATGTCGTGGGTGTTCGGTTGTTAAATTCACCATGAGAATATAATAAATATATTTAATAATTGTCAAGGTATTTTTATAAAGTTTTTATTTACAATTTCATGTTATATTAAGAAATTAAAATAAATAATCTTTATACATTTATATTGTTTTAGCATTTAATCAATATATTTGGTTAACAACATGAAATGTACAGCTTGCTATTTTATTTATTGTGCTTTGCTGAATTTCTTATAACAGCTTCATCTATATGTAAGTACCACATACATCAATTTTTGTAAAATAAAGTATGAATATAATTTATTAGATACACAATGTAGATTAAAGACAGTTACAACTTGCAAGACATTTGATTTATTTTCATTGTTTTATTTGTAATTTGTGATTTTATTTAACCTTAAACTGAAGTAAAATAATACATTTGATTTTTATACTGTATAATATTTACAAAGATTTCCTTGTAGTGTTTAAAGTTCACTTACTATTGCAACTTTGAGAAATGACCATTAAGTTTGAGTTTCAAAATCAATAATTTTTATTTATATGAAACTCAATAAATATTATTAAATTTAGTAGAAAGAAATAATAATCCATATTTTTAAAAATGATTATAATCAAAGAAGACAGTTCAACGTTTGTGCAAGTAATTTGTTGTTCCATAATTGAATATCTATTAACATGAAAATCAAATTCAAAGGTGTAATAATTTGATAGATCGTTGATGAATAATGATATTTTTATGTGTTACTCATTTATATCTCATAGACGATCGAATTGTAATTGTAGATCAATGTCCACCAAGAATTGTCAAAGAGCCATCTACAGATGAATTAATATTTCAAAGCCATTATTGAAAATCAAAACTTTAGACCGTTTGTAATTGATTGTGAAGCAAAGGAGAACCTGCTCCAATGTATTATAAATTATAAATAAATATTTAACACTTTAATTTCTAAATATAAACATTTACAATTTTATGATAGGTATCGATGGATGAAAATGGAAGAATTTCAATTGGCAGGCATATCGATGAAAGGATAACTCAACAACCTGGCGCGGTTCATTAACAGTTACCGAACAGAGATGAAGATCTCGGTATGTTTGTTTATTTAAATGTTGGTTATAAATTTTAATTATTCAAACTACTTTTTTGTTTTACAGGACAATATCAATGTTTTGCAGAAAATCTTTGGGGTACGGCTACTTCTAGACCTGTGATGGTTGTAAAGGCTGAATTAAATTCGTTTAAAAATGAACCAATACTCTATGTTGAAGTTATCGAAGGTGATACACTTGAACTTGATTGTAATCCTCCTACTGGATATCCTAAGCCAAATGTTTATTGGCTTATAAAAGTAAATACTCAAAAAACAATTAATGTATATTAAGCAGACATATATTAAATACTAATTCATTTACTTTCAGAATGAAGCAGGTGGGTTAACAACAATTAAAAACTCCAGAATGACATTAGATCCATTAGGTAATCTCTGGTTTTCAAATGTAACTAGACATGATACTAGTGATGGCTCTACATATTATTGTTATGTTGAATCGTTGACGATGTATGTATATTTTTATAGTACAAAACATAATGTATTAAAAAGCTGATTAATGTAACCTTACTTATCATAATTATTAGGAACGAGTATAGATTAGGAAACCCTATACATTTGACTGTTATTCAAACTCCAGAAACATCAGTACAAAATAATTACCCACTTTCTGCACAATATTTATCTAGATCAAATGAAGTTGCGGTATTGGGTCAAAAAATAGAACTGTTTTGTATTTATGGTGGAACGTAAGTGATGTTACATCTGTATTTATAAAAATTTATAATGTATTAGTTTATATTTGTCTTGTATTTTTAAATTTATACTTGCAGTCCTTTACCTGATACTTTTTGGTTAAAAGATGGCAATTTTATACAATTTAATGATAGAGTAAGCCAGGAGAATTATGGCAAAAGTTTACTAATAAAGAAAGTTCATTATGAAGATAAGGGAGTATATACTTGTGAAGTTAGCAATGGTGTGGGATCACCTGGATCATATGATATTATGCTAGATGTTATGGGTACAATAATTTTTATATTGGTTAATAATTCAATTAAATATATTTGTTACATAAAATTTTTTTATTGAAAATTAATCAACAGTTGCACCATATTTTACTGTGGTTCCTCAAATCGTTGAAGCAGCTGAAGGAGAAACTGCAGTTATTAAATGTGAAGCGAGTGGTAATCCAGAACCTACAATTAAATGGATTCATAATGGTCTACCATTAAGTGAAGCATGGCCGAATTCCAGACGTTCAGTTACTTCTAATTCTATTACGATTACTGCGTTAACTAAATATGATACTGGAAATTATGGTTGTAATGCAACTAACAGCATTGGATATGTTTACAAGGATGTTTATATTAATGTATTAGGTATATTATTAATTATTATTTATCTATATCAGAACTATTATGATTTCTTTTTACCTAGTATATTAACTTTTTGTATATTAGATTTAGTTCCTAAAATCACTGAGACTGATCTATCAAACGAGATAGAAACTATCAATGACCGTGCTTCAACCATTGAAAGCATAGATTTTGGGGTGCTTAAGGCATATCTTAAGAGTAAAAGAAACAATATGAAATTATTGGGTGGACGTTATTCAGTGCTGGGCAAAGGCGAATTGCAATTAATATATCCAACTAAAGGGATAAATCAAATGTACTACAAAATCAAGTCATTTGCCATTTATGCACACCAAAAGGGTAAATTAAAAATTATTAACTGTTATAACTTAAGTTTTAATTCCTAATTTTTTTTAGATTCTGTTGAGACTCCTTAAGATTTAACTGCATTGAATATTACTGAACTACAATATTAAGTTAAGAACTTGTTTTACCTTATTCTATAAAAGGTAATTTTGAAGTCTAAAAAAAAAAAATATGTATGTTTTAGTTGATTAGCTTAAGTAATAATTGTATGCACATACCTGTGTATCCATTAGATTAGTGGAATAATTAATAATTAAGCTACTTAAATTAGTTTAAAAAAAAAAAAAATAGTATTTAATAAATATTATAAAAATAATGTATTACAATTTTAAATTAATTTTTAAGCTTAAAAATATGTAGGTATTAATAAAAAAAAAAATAAAAATGACTAGTTACTAAGTTTTGAAGAATATTTTTTTTCTGTAGATGTATTAAAATATTAGTTAATAAGTATATAAAAATAAGTTTTTGTCAAAAAAATTAATAAAAAAAATTATTTTAAAACACAATATTATATGTACTTATATTACATAAACACACTTTAATTGTAGAAAATATCTCATTTTTTAAACATATTTCAATATAATACAATTAACCACAATTCCACATAATATTTAAAATTAATTTGGTAACCTGGCTGATATGAATCCATATTAAATTGTAAATACCTACTTCGTAACAACGAGCAGTAATTAACCATGTTAATTATTTACAGTTTAAACATTGAATCATAAATATGTTTAGTAACTAATAGATGGACACAAAAAGGACATCACAATGAATACATGATCATTATATAAGATTTATAAATCTGGAAAACCAAATTTTGTACACATATTATTTAAGATTCAAAAATTTTTTGCTTCAATTTTCAACCATTAGCTTTTAGTTGTTGACACTAAATATTGATTTAAATCAACTTTTTGTCTTGATTTATGGATTTGCTTTTTTTGATGTGACCAAAAATTATTTTTAATTAGTTGTAATATCATTACAATTAAGTTTTATTTACTATAGTACCTACTCACTGTTATTTATTCTAATGACTAATAGTTATCTCTTAATTGTTATTACATATTAGTTATTAGTTACCTTAACATCATGTTACTTCATTAATGAATTATTATAAATTTAGATTGTATTCTATTTTAAAGTGATGTCTTATGACATGAATATTAACCTATAAATTTGTTTCTTATTAAGCGAAAAGGTATTTGTTTGTATGTATGTATGTATGTATGTAATATTTATTATAATTTTAATTGGTTAATCCAGTAGGTAACAAGTTATAAGTATCATTTAAGGTTATAATTATATTTTATTATAACATTAATTGTTAATTTATAATATTATTCATAAAATAATAAATAATAATATAAACAGGTTAGTAGAATAAATGTGATGTTGTGAACATTTATAGTTAAAATAATTTACTAAGAGAAATGATTAAAAATATGATTCAATGAGAACTTAACTATGATATTGACATACAATTTAAATGATTATCTAGTCAAAAGACTACTTTCGCAATAATCAGAATCATCAACTTAGATACAAGAGCAGATCAACATTTAAATAGTTTGCAAGTTGCATTAATCTAATATAAGCTTTATTGTGTTACAAAAAACAAAAATAAAAATAATTATTTTGGATAATGAACTCTAGGATTTAGTAATAGATCTAAATACATGATTTATTTTAGAATTGTATTGATTGAAATAATACTATATCAATTTTTGTGTCCTCACAGCTGTTCAAAACGCATATATACATTTTAAATAGGTAAATCCAATTAAACTATCTTTACATTTTGAGAATAAGTTAAATGTATACTATAGAATGCAGTACAGTACAGAAATTATTCAATAACATTTGTATCAATATAATTATTTATACTAAGCTGTTCTATTGAATTTATCAAATACAAAATGTTGTCAATTTGGTATCGAAAAAAGTTGTGTAAATTTATTAATGTAGGAATAGTATTTCTATATGCCATGATGTTTTAAAAGATATAAGATCTACATATATTTGTATAATCTTTATAGTCTGTGGTATTAGCCATAAATAAAATATTTTATGAAGAAAAAAAGTTACAGAACACGAGTACTTAAACATATTGTTAATTCCACACGTCTACATTGTTTAAGGTTTTAAAGTTTTGAATGTTAAACACTTACACATTATTATGCTATATTGAATGGAAAAAAAAAAAAATAATGTATCCAAAAAAAATAAAATAAAATAAAAATATAATAAATTATTAGATAGAACAAAAAATTTAAATTATGAATTCATAAAAAAAAAAATGAATGTATAACTTTATTATAAAAAAAAAAAAGAATGTGCAAATAATTAAATAAAAATATTTGTAAGTACATAAAAACAAATTTTTATTTAATAAGATAAATAAAAAAAAAATATTTTAAAAATTACTGTATGTACTGATATTAATTGTATTCTTTTATATTAACATTATTTACTAAACAATTTCATAAGATCACTCAGCACTCTGCAAGCCAAATAAGACTAGGTTTATAGTTTACATGACATTTTTATGGTTGGTACAACATATAAAGTTATGTGATCAATTCTCGAATACATTACCTCGAGACTCGTCTGAATATTAGAGGAAGGTAATACTGAATTATTATTTATTGTGTAACTGGCGAGTGATAAAATTTTTTTAGAACTCGAAGTGTAGCGAATCATCCGGATAATACCCTTAACGGCCTTAACTTGTTCGAACTTTTATCTAAAAATGTTTACATTATTTAAATTATTAATGACCGTTATATATCTATACATTATATCAGTATTGTTCAAAAACTTGCTCGTGCGAAAAATCATCACAATATTAAACAGTTATTCACATCGTCAACCACACGCACTGTAAAGGAACAGTTTACCTGCAGCGTTTGGATAACTACGGTGTTTAGCTTCATCCATCAGCCCTCCCAACAAAGTCTGGACGTGTCATCGTGACAACCTTACGAAGGATGTCAGTACTATTGGAACTATGCGTGAGTTCCGAGTATGAAAATCTATTTTTTTTCTCGTTTTCGCATACAATGATATATATTGGATTATTATTCAATACACCTTACACATTCCGTAATGGATATATACAACAATGCTGCAATAGTGATCAAAGTTCGAACTATCAACTTCCTACCTTTTTTGTGACTATATATTTTAAATTTAAACTAATAAAATTAATAGGTACTAAAAATTGCGTAAAAAAATAATTATAAGCAGTAAAACGCATTGTATAATATGACACTGTACGGCTGTGTATATTATGTATCTCATATGTAAATAATTATATATTAATTTATCATTATAATATGATTAAAAAATCATAGCCATTAGAAGTAAAATCAATGTGTGGTTATAATGAGAGATTTTTGTTGAAATTCTTAAAGGAAAAACATATTTTCGCGGTTCAAAAAAACAGTGTTGACAAACGCGTAAAACGGATAAAAAGAAATTTACCAAATAATACGGATGCACTGTTTAGTGGATATTCATATATCTCATTGTAACGTTAGGTGTTAAATTTTATCCAACCAATGCATGACACTTCAAAAATGTGCTTTTCATTGGATGTCGATTCTAGATTTCAGGTTATTCTTTGTTCAGCGTCGTGGGTGTTCGGTTGTTAAATTTCACCAAGTGAGAATATAATAAAAATATATTTTAATAATTGTCAAGGTATTTTTATAAAAGTTTTTTAATTTTGCAATTTTCATGTTATATTAAGAAATTAAAATAAATAACTTTATACATTTATATTGTTTTAGCATTTAATCAATATATTTGGAGTTTAACAACATGAAAATGTACAGTATTTACATGCATTTATTGTGCTTTGCTGAATTTCTTATAACAGCTTCATCTATATGTAAGTACCTACATACATCAATTTTTGTAAAATAAAAGTATGAATATAATTTTATTAGATACACAATGTAGATTAAAAGACATTACAACTTGTAAGACATTTGATTTATTTTCATTGTTTTTATTTGTAATTTGTGATTTTATTTTAACCTTAAACTGAAGTAAAAATAATACATTTGATTTTTATACTGTATAAATATTTCATAAAGATTTCCCTTGTAGTGTTTAAAGGTTTCACTTGTACTATTTTTAACTTTTGAGAAATGACCATTGTTTGAGTTTCAAAATCAATAATTTTTTTATTTATATGAAAACTCAATAAATATTAATTAAATTTTAAGTAGAAAAGACAACAATAACCATATTTTTAAAAGAAATGTATTATAATCAAAGAGACAGATCAACGTTTGTACAAGTAATTTGTTGTTCCTTAAATTGAATACCTATTAACATGAAAAATCAGAATTCAAACGTGTAAATAGTTTGATAGAACGTTGTTTATTAATAAATGATATTTTTATGTGTTACTCATTTATATCCTCATAATGATCAAATAATTGTAATTGTAGATCAATGTCCACCAAGAATTGTCAAAGAGCCATCTACAGATGAATTAATATTACAAAAAGCCATTATTGAAAATCAAAACTTTAGACCGTTTGTAATTGATTGTGAAGCAGAAGGAGAACCTGCTCCAAAGTATTATAAATTATAAAATAAATATTTAACACTTAAATTTCTAAAAATAAATATTTAAAATTTTTATGATAGGTATCGATGGATGAAAAATGGTAAGAATTTTGATTGGCAGGCATACGATGAAAGGATAACTCAACAACCTGGCAGCGGTTCATTAACAGTTACCGAACCCAGAGATGAAGATCTCGGTATGTTTGTTTTTATTTATATGTCGGTTATAAATTTTAATTAATCAAACTACTTTATGTTTTACAGGACAATATCAATGTTTTGCAGAAAATCTTTGGGGTACGGCTACTTCTAGACCTGTGATGGTTGTAAAGGCTGAATTAAATTCGTTTAAAAATGAACCAATACTCTATGTTGAAGTTATAGAAGGTGATACACTTGAACTTGATTGTAATCCTCCTACTGGATATCCTAAGCCAAATGTTTATTGGCTTATAAAAGTAAATACTCAAAAAA
>NW_020270960.1:0-13506 GCF_002803265.2 Melanaphis sacchari | reverse complement strand
ACCTGTCTTTAGCTAACACAAATAGATTCGACGGTTTCCCAACACGTAAACACGCAACATATAGTTGCCCATGAGAAAAACATGGATTTTCCAAATCTAAACCACAAATGGACATTGTTTGAAAAATAATTTTCAATGGAGGTTAAATAAAAATAATATAAAAATGTTTGTACAATTATTGAAAAAGTGTGGCAATGCCTGACGATGCTACTGCTAATGCGATTTTTTGTTGCGACCGTATTTTGGCAAGAATCAACGATATTAAAAATGTCTTACCGGTTCCACCGGGCGCATCCAAGAAAAAAAACCGCCTTGTTCAGCAGCAACAGCTAGCATAATCCGATCATAAATAATTTTTTGTTCTGCTGTCAGTAATGGTTCACTGTTCTTGATAATTGTTGCTAAACTTCCATGGTCATATTGATTTTCTCGTTGTAAATCGGTATTGACTAAGTCGGTGGCTGGACGATTAGGTGATGGCATACCATAATGATTAAGTGGTAAATTTGAAATAAGAACACATAAATCCTCGATCAAGACCAATGCTTCATTGTACATCTCTGGTGTATAATCTATGTTTTGGCATTGATTTATTTGTCTAATTCGGTGCAAGATGTCTTCTGTCATACAATTTTTATATTTTTCCCACAAAGTTTGTGGTTGCGAGGGATAACATGTCGTCAAAATAATTGCAAACAACTGACGTGGAACATCACCATACACCAATGTCTTCGCGAATTGGCCAAAAACATCAGGTTTTTGACACAATGTAAAAAATTCAGTTAGAGTCGTTTTCGGAGCTTCGATCGCTTTTTGGAGAACATTTTCTTCAGTGAAGTATACACGTTGACCGTTTTCTTGATGTATTGCCAGATGTTGGACAGCAGGATCTCTTTCGTGGATGGGAAAGCTGAGAATATGCCAAATAGCTTCATTGCTGCTAATGTATCTGCCCATTTGGTATCGTGCTATTTCGTCATTTTTATTTATGTTTTGTACTTCAAATATGGCCAAATCACTGCCTTTGTTTACATATTTAGAAATATACTTAATTGATTTAACAGAACTGCAAAGCTCAAAATTGATATGAGCTTTGTAAATTTTTGAAAGTAGTGGTGAGTATGGTACCACCCACTGATTATCAAACTCAACTTGATTTGGAAAGTTCGGTAGTCGCATTGTAAATGTGTGGCCACCATTCTCAGTACTTCTGCGGCGATACATTGGATAACCATCAATATCCGTGATCGTGTCATTCGTATGCGGCTTTGGGAAGTTTTTTTTACATTTTCCATTTTCCATGCACGGTGACGTCATGTTGAAAGCACCGCATGGCCCATGGATCATGTGTTTGGTGACAATATCAAATAATTCTTGATCAATTAATGGGTCTAGAATTTCGGCTGAAATTATTTGATCAATTTCTTCAGGACGGATTCTATCTTTAAGCCAAACCAAAATGTGGGCATGAGGCAAACCTCGCTTTTGCCACTCTATCGTATACAGCCAACAACGTGTGTTACCAAAAATTTCATATTTAACAATAAAATCAATTAAGGATTTCAATTTTTGTTTAAACACACGTGCAGTTAAATCATGACGATGAATGGATATTGTAGTGCGTCATATGAACGGTGTAAATTACGTCCATCGGATGCACGATCGCAAATTTTAGTTGCCCCAAATGACGTCATTTGGAAGCAAGAATTAAATTTGCGTATCTTACGCAAAAATAATTTGGAATCATCTGAATTGCCAGTAAGAAGAGATAATAAAGGCTCCGGCAGAGCGGGTAGAGGTGACAGCACAACTTTTCCTGATGCGCAGCACATGCCGGCAGCTTCATTCCGAAATTTCAATGCCTGACAATATTGATAGACGAGTACTTTATCCATTCCACCGATAGCAATCTTTGAATGCGCTGAGTAGTTAATATCTGGTGCATAATCAAAGGCAAGCCGAACGAATGATGCACGTGTTAATGAGCGGCTGATCCGTTGCCTTTGTCGATCTCTTTCTCGTACTGTAGCTATGTTTCGTTCTCGTGCCGCTCTTGTTCTCGTAATATTCTGTTGCAGACGTTCGTCACGCTGTTCTTGAGATTCTCGTGCACGACTTTCTGCAGTCCTAATTCTTTGAGCTGCATTTCTTGTTTCCATTTGTTCTGGTAATTGCTGAGCTCTTTCAACACGTTTGCGTCGTGATCATATATATATATATATATACTAGCTGACCGGCCACGCGTTGCTGTGGCTAAATGTTCTTACACTTGATATTAAGCAGACAGTCTTAAACTTTTAAACGTTAATATCTAATTTTTTAAATTATAAATACTTTAAATTTTTCAATTTAATTTAACACCAATCGGTGCACAATGCTTTTGGTTAACCTGTCTTTAGCTAACACAAATAGATTCGACGGTTTCCCAACACGTGAACACGCAACATATAGTTGCCCATGAGAAAAACATGGATTTTCCAAATCAAAACCACAAATGGACATTGTTTGACCTTGAGATTTATTTATAGACATGGCGAAAGCTAAACGAATTGGAAACTGTAGCCTTTTGAAGGGTATGGTAGAATCTGATGGTATCATCGGAATACGTGGCAGCAGGACCACTTTTCCTTTAAACTTCCCAGACAAAATGGTTGTTTCAAGAATGTTTCCGGTAATCTTTTTGATGACCAAACGCGTACCGTTACATAATTGAGTTAGCTTCAAATTACGGAGGAGAATAATAGGGGAACCAATCTTTAATCGAAGATTATGTGGTGGCATTCCAGGGATATCTAATGAATTTAAAAATTCAATCGAAAAATGTACACTTTCATTTTCGTCAACAACAGTATCGATTGATTTAAATGACATCAGATCGCCTGGTAACAACTGTTGTATCTGGAAGTTAATTTCGTCAACGTCAACGTTTTTGGCTGCCAAAATCGCCCGTTGACTAAGCCATTCATGATTCAAATAATTATTCTGTATATCCGGGAAAATACTCTGAATCAAATCATTTTTATCCTGAACAACAGTTCAAAAATTGTCCGCGAAAGTAGAGCGAGGTATAACCGGTAAGGTCTGCCGGAAGTCACCAGACAAAAGTAAGATAGCACCACCGTAAAGTTTATTATTGCTGTTTAAATCTTGCATAGTTCTGTTTAGTGCTTCAAGTGAATATTTGTGTGCCTTTGTGCACTCATCCCAAATTATTATAGAACTCTTCCGCAACACTGCAGCTATTCCACTATTCTTTTTGATGTTACACATTGCATCTGGTTTATTATGAACGTCCAATGGCAACTTGAATGTTATATATCTTAATATATATAAATCTCATGTCACAGTGTTTGTCCTCAATGGACTCCTAAACCACTTAACCGATTCTGATGAAATTTTTACACCGCGTTTAGTCCAACTTAAAAGACAGGATATAGGGTATGGACCTAACTCCTGTGAGTTAGATATTTAGAGACAAAAACCGAGTTACACCGGTGGCATCCTCTAGCAGATAAAAATAAAATATAAATAATAATACAAAAATCGATAATAGCAGGGCTTGAAATCGATTAATATCGATAAAAATCGAAAAAAAAAATATTATTTATTGCATACAAAAGTTACGTTACCATGGCCACAATAATTTCAATTTATTTTATTTTATTTTATTTATTTATTTATTTATGTGTTATAACATGCCACCGAAAAAATCTAACTTCAACAACGCGAGCAGCAAAGGGTCACGACGCAAACGTGTTGAAAGAGCTCAGCAATTACCAGAACAAATGGAAACAAGAAATGCAGCTCAAAGAATTAGGACTGCAGAAAGTCGTGCACGAGAATCTCAAGAACAGCGTGACGAACGTCTGCAACAGAATATTACGAGAACAAGAGCGGCACGAGAACGAAACATAGATACAGTACGAGAAAGAGATCGACAAAGGCAACGGATCAGCCGCTCATTAACACGTGCATCATTCGTTCGGCTTGCCTTTGATTATGCACCTGATATTAACTACTCAGCGCATTCAAAGATTGCTATCGGTGGAATGGATAAAGTATGTCAATATTGTCAGGCATTGAAATTTCGGAATGAAGCTGCCGGCATGTGCTGCGCATCAGGAAAAGTGCTGTCACCTCTACCTGCTCCGCCGGAGCCTTTATTATCCCTTCTTACTGGCAATTTTGATGATTCCAAATTAATTTTGCGTAAGATACGCAAATTTAATTCTTGCTTCCAAATGACGTCATTTGGGGCAACTAAAATTTGCGATCGTGCATCCGATGGACGTAATTTTGAAACTACATTCAAAATTCAAGGCCAGGTGTACCATTAAATCGGATCACTGATGCCAATGCCCGATAACAATCCGAAATTTCTTCAAATTTATTTTATGGGCGATTGTGAAGAGCGTGTGACGACTCGGTGCCTGTATAATTTTTTTGAACAAGCAGAGGAAAGAGCAATTGTGATATTATTGGAAAATTTTTTAGAAGATCACAATCAACTAATTCAATTGATCAAAAGAGTTTCGCCACGACTGCAAAATGACAATTATCAAATCGTCATAAAAGCCGACAAAGTACCATTAGGTGAACATGCAGGTAGATTCAACGCTCCAACTGTAGATGAGGTTGCTGTTATCATGGTTGGTGATCCAGTTGACAAAATATCTATAAAAATTACACGGCGAGACAACACTGTCAGTACGATTTCGGATCTACACCGTTCATATGACGCACTACAATATCCATTGATATTTTGGCAAGGACAAGATGAATATCAACTTAATATCAAACAGTATGATCCAAATACCGGTATATTTGACAATTATCTATTTACTTTCTCACTGTATGTATAGATTTTAATTTCGTATTGCATTTTATTTTTTATTTTTTTAGGTGATTACAGAAATAAAAAAGTTAGCTCAATGAACTACTATGCACACCGAATAATGGTTAGACAACATCAAAACAATTACATATATCCTTCGTTATCGTCAGCTGTTCCATCAATACATTGTTGATATGTATGCTAAGGTTGAAAGCGAACGCTTGCAATTCCTTCGATTTAACCAGGCAAAACTACGATCGGAAGAATATATTCACTTACGAGATGCTGTTGCTGGAAACATCGATGGAACTTTAAATCCCAATGACATCGGTAATGTTTTCATATTACCTTCAAGCTACATCGACAGTCCACGGAACATGCAGGAATACATACAAGATGCGATGACTTACGTACGTCATTACGGCCGACTGGATTTATTTATTACATTCACATGTAATCCGAATTGGGAAAAGATACAAACTTTATCTGATAAATTTTTATTTTTTACCTATTGATTTCTACTTAATATCAAGTATAAGAACATTTTAATTAATTGTGTTCAACGTACTTCCCCTTCAAATCTCAATCCAGTGAACTTGTATACCAACATCAACATTTTCGTCTTTGTTAGTAAATAATTTCATTGTACTAAAGGGTTATAGTAGTAGAAAGTCAAATAAGGAGATCACCATATCTTTTTACAAATACCATCTGTGTGAAAAAGCATAGTGGACTCCGTGACTGATGTTCTCTTATTGTTCCTCTTAATGTAATATAACAAAAACTTTAGCCATAGCAACGCGTGGCCGTGTCAAAATAAAATATTCAATACTATTATGAACTTACCTTTATTCACTGTGAAAATTTAAAAGTAAATCATAATTACATATATATATATATATATAATTTATATATAAATATATAAACAAAGTTATTATTTTAAATAATGATAAATAGTTTGTGATTGAAATTTTTCTTAGAGTCCTGAACATTTTTTACGATTATATGTTAAAAGATTAAAAAAAGACATGTTTGTAACCACTGTTTATTGGTTACATACCAGCTAGTTATATTAAAAATAGAAAAATTGTTGAAATTCAACATTTATGAAATATTAATCAATTGCTTCAAATATAAAAACACTTATCATCGAAAACAAAAACATTTATCACTTTTTTATTTAATTATGAATCTACTTAAGTACAAGAAATACATCTTTGTCCAATGATAGAGTTGACAATAAAAAGACCGAATGGAACATAACAAGAATATAATATTATTTAAATAATTCTTTATTTATAAATGTTGAATATCTTATAATAAAGCTTTATTTTAAAATTAATACACAAATACAATTATAAAAGTTTTGTATAATATTAGGGGTTTTAATGGATTTAAAATTGTGATAGAAGAATTAGATAGTAAGTATGATTTTATGTGAATACAAATATTACTATAATGATAAACAAATGTATAGCCTTACTTAAATACTTTGATATTGTATCTATAAAATATAATCACAATAGAGTAATTTCAATTGTTGTATGTTAAAAATTATGTTTAATGATAAAATTGTAATGTATTTTAGATTCTGAACGGAGTGATGAATGTATTGATTTTACAATGATGTGTGTTTTTTTTTTTGTGTCTGTGTACAGCATAAGTAGTCGAAATAATGCTTCAATTTTAAACTTTGGGGGTGGTTTCCGAAGGCAAAGTGAATATCCTTGATGCATTATACAGGTAAAAAGTAAACATTTTCCAACAGTTTTCAAAAATATCGAGAAAAACAAAAAAAAAGTGACGGAAAAACGGGAATATTTATGCAAAACCAGTTTTCGAACAAATCGATTTTTTAATATGGTTGTAATTCAAAAACTTATCACTGTAAATACTTGAAATTTTTACCAAATGTTTATGTTAGTGTTATATATATACAGTTTAATTTTCAAAAACTTTTGACTTTTTTTGAGTTATTTATAAACCACTGAAATTATCGATAACAAAATGTTGGATGACCAAAAAATTTTGAAAATTTAATACAAGAATCCTTATGAATTTTTCTTATTGTAGCTAAAAAAATAAAAAATCGTTTGTCACAATTTTTTTTTTATAAACGTTTATAGTTCAAATATTTACGAAATCTATCGAAAACGCAAAAATTTGTAAGTAATTTTGAAGTTGAAAAATCATAAAATTGTTTGTGTTTATAACTAAGGATTAAAAATACTACACTATGTTTTCCCTAAGTGTTCCTTCAAGTAGCTATAGTAAAAACTCAAAGCATCATTATAGGAAAAATTTTAAGTGCGTTTGAATTTTTAACTTTTACGAAATAGCGTAACGATAACGATTTATCCTCAAACGATTTTAAATATTTTTTAATATTCAAAAAGTATAAGTTGTAGATACTTGAAAATTTTACCAGTTATTTAGATTGGTGATTTCTTTATATGATTTAATTTTCAAAATATTTTGACTTTTTTTTTAAGCTATTTATAGACACCTGGAATTTTCAATTTTTCTGAAAATTTTTTTTTGAAGTGTTGATAACATTTTTTTGGCCCAATAAAAATACTTGAAAATTGAATACAAAGTTTCTCATAAGTTATTATGAGATAGTGATCAAAAAAATTTAAGAATACATAGGAACAATTTTTTTTATTTGCATTTGAAGTTCAATATTGACAAATATTTTTCAAAACCATGAATATTTATAAACTATTTTGTAGGTATAATTCATAAAAATTAATAATTAATTGATTAACCATAACTTTTGCAAATGCGTCCTAATTGAAAAATAAAATATTTGTTTCAAAATATAATGTATGACAATATTTAAATATAATATATCCTAGACTAACAAATCATCTCCGTTCAGAATCGTTTTTCGTATACAATGGTACCTATAATTGCATTCAAATTTAACCTACCCTAGTCCAAGGTTCACCCCACCCCTTAATGTACAGCAGAGCGGTACCAACTTGCCCGCTTTTTATTTATTCAATGTTTCATAAAACTTAATATTAATAGTCAGTAAATACAATTTATAATAATAAATAACTTCTTAACATTAATAGATAATTTTAAACATTTATTCCAATTAAAAATAAATGTATTATAATAATACATACTAATACTATTTCTTTGTTTATTTTAACTCATTTTTATTTATTTTTAGCTTATTTTTAATATGTGTTTTACCTATAAGGCATTCCCAATTATCTACTCAAGCTCATTGATATTGAAAAAGTAATAAAATTAATTGTCGATTTATTTGATAAAAATAAAAAATAAACGAACCAAAAACTATGTAGACCTTGTGAATACCAGAATATGACACGTATTTATGATGTTCTATACCAATACTGAACACATAATATAACGACTAATATTAAAAATATCTTATACTTTAAAAACCTTAAAAATGCCAAAAACTAAGTCAACAGTTGAAAGCCGAAGTACAAATTTTTTCTTCATATAAAAACATTTTATCCGACGAGTTTCCTGTTTGAAAATATTAAGAACTATCAAAATGTGCAATACAATAATATGTGTACAAGTGAAAATAAAAATAATATATTTTTCATTCAATTATTCGAATTCGTGATTTTATTGATTTTTCAGAATAATTTTATCAGGAATTGGATAAACTCACAAGTCAACTCAAATTTGAGTACCTATATTAATTTAATTGACTTCTTAAACAAATTATTACATGTTTTATGTAATATAAAAATGTATAAATAATAATTAATAATTTATCATATTAATTATTTCAAAATTAAAATTTTTGCTCTCATATAAGTACAATTTTGAATTTTTGACCATTTTGCATATTTTTTTAGTGAATTTTTATGTATTTTTAAGTCATTAAAAACTTAGCTCTAGTGATGAGTTTATAATATTCTGGTTTCTGTAACCATTCTTGTTTCTGTTTTAAGCCGTTTTTATTACGTAGTTTATTATATTCTAACATTAGCTCGAAGATTTATTATCTATTTAACTATTTACGTCAATGTCTAATCAATATTTACATTGTTAATTTTCTATTGCTCAGGCCTTAGATGTAAGCAAACTTTAAGTTTTGGCCATGCCCGTCAAGAAATTGAATTATAAAATTTATAATTGCATTTAATGCATGAAACATAGTAAAATTATTACAATAAATATAATATTAATTATTATATACTTTACAGTGGACACTTATCATATTTATTCATTATTATTATTATTATTTCTTTTTTGACAGTAAAACTCAATTTACAAAATGGTATACATGTACATTGACGCGGTCCCGAGTAATATCCGTTTGAATTCAAACCGCCTTTACGCAAAAAACCGCGGAATGACTACTCTATCCAACCGCCAGCCGTCAACGAACGACGTCGACGCACGATAACAGCGTCGGAACGTCTTGACCGCTGACACCGCGAACCAGTCCAACGACCGACTTCAGTTTTTACCACCGCATAAGACGCGACTGTTCGCTCTGCGACTTTTTCCGTGAGTGCGCCATCTTTTTTTGAAATTCTCGTGAATTCGAATTTTAGTTTTTTATTATGAATAAATTCATTTTTGCATTAATAAACAATAACTATTTCTTATTTACAATACACTTGTGTTTTTTTCTCCTTACAACATTTCCCCGTCGCTCACTCCACTCCACCTGTCCAGGACACCTCCAGGTACCACATCAACATACATCTTTTAATATTAAACCAAAACGAGCTACCGAAAAAATCCGCCAAAATGCTCGTACTTTAGTGTACTGGCCAATCGGAAAATTAAAAATTTTTCTTATCGTCGTTGTCTGATATCTCCCGCGCACGCGCCGTTATTGTTATCTCCCGCCGCCGCCGCCGTCGTTATCATTTGTTTTTGTTATATCGTTTTTCCACTTTTTCGGCCTTCGGAGACCTCTTTCCGTCGCGTTCTCAACACCGCGGCCCGGAGCAGGTCTTTTTCGTTCGGATTCGGTCCTCGGCCGCCCGCCGACGGACGTCGCCCGTTTTTCTCCGGTTTTTCGCGTCCCCGAATTCCGTTCGCGGCCGTTGCCGTCGCGTCCGCAAAACGCGTACTCGCGGCGCGTTCTTCGATCGGTTATCGTATCGTCGCGCGTGTACTACTGTTCTTTTTTTTTTTTTTGAGATCCGATAAATCGTTTATTTTTATATACCGAATACGCGTCGTTTTGTTTTCGGTGTCTCCGCCCTCGGACGCTTCCCTGCGACCTCATCGGTAGGTACCGTCTCGACGGCGTACGAAATACGATTTATTGCGTGTATAAAAAAGAAATGCGCGTCGGGTTTAACGGATTCTTATTTGTATTATACAAAAACATCGCAAAATCGTTGCTCTTCAGTCGTTGTAATGCCTTTGATCGCGTACGTTTGGGGCGATATCGTAATATGTGTCTGCGATGATAAACTCGGTACGTCGTTAAGACGTATACGATTAAATAATGTAGAGGAATACGTCGGAAACACTAAACGACAATTAATATGCGATTTATAGTTTCGTGACACGCGAATCGTAAAAATCGTATCGCTTAAACGACGTGTAATATAGTATTCGTCGCCTCTCTAAAACGGTTTAAGTGCTCGAGATTCGGTCACGGTTTACAACTCAAACTGTAGTCGATAGGTGTTAGGTTAGGTTCTCCGACGTTAGGTAGGCAGGTTTGAATCCCGTTCCGGCGAAATTCGGGCGGCTCCATAAGAAACTGCATATTTCGGATTTTTCGCATTTTTTTTCTCATTTAATTCGATCGTTATTAATTGCTGTATTCGTTTTGATATCCAGTCTTACACTATTACTCATAAAATATTTTTCAAATTTTAAAATCGATTTTTGATCTCAAACATTTAATTTTATATTGCTCAATTGATGATGTCAAAATATATTATATTAAAATATACTTTACACGAACATTAAATCACACAATAGTATTCAATTAAACCAATTATAGTTATTGCTAACAGTCTGCACGATTCAAATGTACATATGTGATATGCAATTTATATTATAGCCTGAGAACGTTCTATTGATGACGATACAGTTGTTTCACTCAGTTTTAACCGTGAATTCACTATTTTATATGTTTATCCTTTAAGTTGTTTACATTTGAAAGATACAGGGGAAAAACAGTAACACATTTTTTTTTTTTTTTTTTAAATATTTTGTCATCACAGAAAGTGCATAATATTTCTTTTCGATATCTAACCATCTATAAAATATCAAAAAAAATATTAATTATGTATAGTTTTTTTGATCTTCAACTCGCTAACGTTTGACATGTATTGTCATTAATACGTTTAAAATCTCAACTTTGCGCTCACATCGTCCGCGATCCGACGCAGTTTAAACGCGTTTAACTGGATTTTCAATGGTGATCGCTTGAGAAATCGAGCGCTCGATTCGACTTAAACTATTTTGCGTACTAAACAGCACATCGCCTTCGACGTCAGGAGGTATGACAATCCGCCGCAGGCGGATTGCTCTGTCAGGAATCGATATTCACTGGACGATGACTGATAACTAGACACTTAATTACCTTTTCGGTATGTATTTATTTATTTTCCATGCACAAAAGCACAGGGCAAGCTACGGGACAAGGTGTATTACACCTGTATATTACACCTGTAAATTTAATGAAATAACTCACCACTTAACGTTCGAATTGGACTTTTATATACTTTTAATATACTTTTAATATATTATATAAGATTATTATTTACGCGTTTAAAACGACACCGCCAAAGTGTAGAACCACCAAATCAGAGGTACCAACATCTCAAACGTCGTTATCACTGGTTTTGCCTACTAGATATTTCTAACTGCTGTATTCTTAAGTCCTGTCTCCGACCTAAGAAATTCACTTCAAACGATTTTCAGTTACCTAGGATATTCACATACAGCGATTTTTACCGACCTAGGGTATTCACATACAGCGAGTTTCACCGACCTAGGGTATTCACTTACAGCGAGTTTCACCGTTGCTAGTATACACTAAAGAAATACATTATGGAAATATGATATAAAAAAATAATAATAAATAATAATACATTAATATATATATATAATAACGATGACGGTAGTCACAATTAACGGTCGAATACGGTGACGATGACGGATAAAATATCATGATTTCAGGTCGTTAAACTCACCATGGCGTTAATTTTATGTAAATTTTAAAAGCCGGACGCACAACATTTTACGTAATCCTATGTCATTGACTACGAACAGATACGTGAAGACTTAAAATACGACGGGTAGTGTAGGCACCCCAAACCCGCATACAAAAAATATTATCGCGTAATGCACACAAATCACGTGGTATTAAAGGTACGCACAGCGTCACGCCGACAAAAGTACCGGACGACGGTTGCGAAATAACAATCGAAGTAGAGACGGTCACCGAAGAACCGGTGGTCTGAGACGTTGGTGCGAAAAAGTTCATATTATGTAAATACAATTAATATAGCAAAATACATATTATACAGTACCTTTTTAATTTTACAGCCATCATTAACAATTAACTAAAATTAATAACCATAGAATTTCCTTTATCCACTAGTATATTGGCAGGTGATTATTTTAGGTATGTTTTAAAACCATTATTAATTCAGGAATTTCTTTAATTTTTTTAATTTCTGGTAGATCTGGTATTAATTAAAAAAAAAACGATTGAATTTTTTCCAAAAAAAAAAATGTAATGTATACAGATATTTAAGGGTAGTAGGGTAAAAAAGCTGATTCAGCGTCCCCTCGCAAAACCACAAAAACCATTTCACCCGCCCGTCTTAAATATTTTTCTTAGTTATATTTATATATTATTGTTGATACTTTCTAAACTGTCCCCCCCACCGTCTAGGTATTTCACTTATTTAAAAAATGACTATACTAATTAACTTGTTATTGCACTCTGGTATAGACAATTAAAAATAAATGTACTTTGAGTAATTTCTTATTAATAGCTATTACTACTACTAATTGATATGTGTTTATTTGTTAAAAACAAAAAACAAAAAAAAAAAAAAAAATGCTTTCGCTTTTCGATAATGAGTGTCATTGTGCAAGTTAAATGTATAAAAGCGTGATGTCTTTGCACGATTTAGTAAAGTGTTTTCTTAGTTTATGGAAACAACTTGTGTATTACTAAAATATGATCAAATGCAGCAATGGACAAAGTGTATATCGGGAAAAGTGATGATACGAATGTCCAAATCGCACAGATGTGTAGATTAGTGTTAGGAATGCAAAGAACTTTTACTCGGCGAGATGTTTATCAACGATATTTTAGACAATAGTAATGTAATTTTTGATTTATTATTATTATAATTTAGCATATGGTTAAATACTAAGTAATATTTTTATTAGGCTATACTAAATACGAGTGATAATTAACATATGCGGATGGGTATAATCAGCGAGAAAATATTAAGTAAATATTAATTATTTTATTATGCTATTAATCTTTGTGGTGTTAATTATATATATATATATATTTATATTATTAAAATGTTAGGTTCGGGTCAATGTCGTGATGAAAGGCTCATTTGCACATTCATCAAATACGGTCGATACGATCTAATCACATACCCTGCAGCTTCCCATTGATCCCCACAACGAGTCTGTAACAATAATTCACTTTCAAATAAAATTAAAAA
>NW_020270959.1:0-8435 GCF_002803265.2 Melanaphis sacchari | reverse complement strand
TATTGGTAACTTATTTTTTATTATTATTACTGTACCAATTATTTGAAATAATATGAAACATATTACACTATTCTAGAAACTTTACAAGAAGCTAGGACTAAAGCCAAAATTGCTGAAATAACATCGGATTTAGACCATGAAGTGATAAAAAATAAGAAACCGTGATAGTACTACAAGTTCAATGGAATTCCCAATCCACCAACATAATATACTTCGGATACAATGAAATCGGTACAATCTATATTTTTAATTATATATCTGCCTCACTAATTGTACATAGTATATATTTAAGTATAATTAGTATTACTGCCATTATTATAGTAATAACTATTAGTAAATAATTATTAATTAGATTGTGATAATAAAACTGCCATTAACAAACATAGTGATGACACAAGTGGAGATCCATCATTTCATCTTTCCGAGAGGAATGATTTGTTTTAGGTAAAATATGAATACATTTTATAATAGATGTACCTACTCATCAATTATTATAATTTCATCAAAATGAATTTTGAAAATATCAATATATATATTTAATACTTTAATAGTTTGCGATAAATTATTATTTATACTTAAATCAGTAGTTGTTTTAGAATTTGGAAAATAATTATTTTATGTAATTTCACATTAGCAATACGTAATATTTTTTTTTAATACTCTGACAGGAAAATAGTCATACTCTACATCATTTGGTTGAAGCTTATATTTTATAGACTTATTAATGTTTTTTTCTGGCCATGCACATAAATTATTCTGCACCCAATGTGAAGGTACAGCATCAACTGTGTCTTCATTTTAAAAAAAAAACAACTGTATACATCCTAAAATTTCAACTAGTCAGTAAAAAAACATAACATTCATTAAAATAATCAAAGTATACCTTTACTATATTTGTTTCTTAAAATATTTTACATGGAATGAAGAAATGGAAAAGCAATTGATTTATTTTCAAAATTAAATATCATAACTTTTTTCAATAGTTTTCAAACGGGAACGCACTACAATTGTCTAAAGGTCCATAGCGCTCATAGTCATCAACTATATGCAATAAACCATGAATGTTATGGGATATGTAATGACTGCCATATAAGTCTTTGAATGAATGTACAAAGTATTTCAATAAATTGCGTGCATAATTTACATAAGACAAATGATCTGGACTTAGTAACACTATCATTGCAATGTTTAAAGCCATAAAGTGTTTAAAGCAATTAACTGATAAAGTCTTTTTCAAAATGATAGGAAAAATGTACAGTAAATACGTTCTAAACTCAGTGGCTTTAAACCGAGCAAACTCATTTAGGCTTCTGGGTTTTCTTGAAAATTCACAAGGGGATGATGTTTTTAAACTCACTGCATCACTTGATATTGCATCAACTTTCCATGAAGGTAATCTCACACTATATGGTCCCTTTTTCCATAGGAATATCAACTTTTTAACTGTACCTAAGCAAATCAAGTGCATGTAGTCTAGTGAAAAGTTTGACACTACATCAAATCTTGGTATTTCTGATAAACATGATATTTCTAATGACGCTTGATATTCTTTATCAACTTTATCTAAATATTCACCATGAGTTCTACTTGAAGGCTGTAAATCAGATTGATTATATGGGAAACAAGTACGATTTTCAATAAATTCTCCTTCAATTTTACATCTTGTGCAAGAAAAATACCCAGTATGTCCTTTCACATTTAACACAAATGACTTGGCGGGACTATCGCAACAAATAACATCTACAGTTATTTCATAGGACTTGTTATTTATTATAATACCATTCGAGGTTAAATGTTTAGCCTCCATTACAAAATCTTTAATAAATTCATTGCAACTAGATGGTTTTTTATTACCATGAAAAATTCCAACAGGAAAAACTAAATTGTCATGAGGTCTTATATAAGCCAGTATAGGCCAAAACTGACTGGACGTACTTTTGGAAATTGGCAAACCATCAATACCTATTACTAACTTTATTTCAGT
This sequence comes from Melanaphis sacchari, assembly GCF_002803265.2. Classification (NCBI taxonomy): domain Eukaryota; kingdom Metazoa; phylum Arthropoda; class Insecta; order Hemiptera; family Aphididae; genus Melanaphis; species Melanaphis sacchari. The sequence continues at coordinate 6,451 of NW_020270959.1, read as the reverse complement.
GACATCATGTTGAAAATTATTTTCAATTCCACTACCTAGACCAAAATGGTAATACTTTCCTGAGTCAATAACCCGCATACAGGTATTATCAATTGAAATAGTTTGAAGGATTGTTCTAGAATCTTTTGGTATATTTGAAAAACATGTATGTTTTCGAAGAATTACCAAAAGGCTGTCAAGAGCACTATGAGTTATATTGTTATTCAAAACCCATGCAGAGAGCATACTACACAATGATGACACATTGTCACAAAATTGATTTTTGTCCAATTTTTTAATATCATTTTGAGGTACATATTGAGTATCACAGGGTATTTGATTTGAATGACTCGTCTGTCGGATATTGATATTTGGAGTTTCCCGAGGAATTTCCATAAAAGATGTATTGTGAGAAAAATGATCAATGGTATTAGAAACATCTGGAAGAACTTTAGAGATGGTTTGGACCTGAATATTAAAACTTGATTCATCTTCTACAGTTAAGACATTGGGCGAAATTATAGGAACATCATTTGAAGTGTAGGCAAATAACTGTTCTTGAATTCGGCGTCTTTTTGAACGTCGACTTTTAAATTTATTCATTCTAAAATTATAGACAGATATACTTGCTAAGAATTATTATAGTAGGTAAATTTAAATTTAAATTTTACAGTGACCAATGAAGTAGATAGTATATAAAGTTTACATAATTAGTGTATTAATACATAATATTCAGAATGTGGGGGATTAGTTTCATCTGATAGGACTTTTTTTGTATGAATAAAAAAAAATATGGAAATATTATACAATAATAATTAAAGTAACTAAGACACCTAATTTAATAAATTACCTATACATAAACATATCATCAGACTTCATAATATAATGATATTAGGTGTTACATATTATAAAAATGATTATGTTCAAGTAAATAAAGTAGTAGATATCTACCTACCTATCTATAATTATCAATTTTAAATAACAAAAAATTATTATGTCACATAGGTATTAATTTAGTTATCAAATCGAAAATAGGTATGTAAAGTAATTATATATTCTACAATAAAAGAGGACCAACACATTATTATTTTCTTGTATCCCCTTATTTCAGTTCATGCATTTATATATTTCACATGCCACATGCGACTACCTAAATAATTTAATAATATCTAGTTGTATAAATATTATTCAGACCTCATAAAGTTTAAAACTTTAAATACGTTTAATGCTTATTGACTTAAAAATGCACAATTATTAACGTACCTACTATATTGTTCTTAATAATATTATAATATACTTAGTACAATTATATCTTACCTGTATTGTTGGATGTTATAAATTATAAATCACATAAACGGTGTTCAAATGTTCAATAATGAATAATGATCCGGAACACGAAGTATAACATAGTGGACGATGAACGATGAATGGTGAAATGTGAATAATATTTAGTACTATAACAGTTAGTGATGGGTCGTTCCTGAATGAATCGTTCCAAATGAACGAGTCCGGTAGAGGAACGATTAGGAACGATTCCACCCGAACGTTCCTATTCGTTCCTTCGTTCCATTTCGTTCCTATGTTCCAATGGTAAAATGTACCAAAAGTGCATAGTATAATTTGTTGTACTAGTGAGTTGTCCATTATAATTAGGAATATTCGAAAATTAGATTGTAGATAACATTTTATCACGGACCAAGATAATGATTCATATTCTTACTCCGTGTATTTTATATTCTTATCATGGCTATAGATTATTTTTAGCCGTGATTCTTATAATTTATTGAAAATCAAAATTGAAATCGATAGTTAATAGTTATTCACAATTGACTAGTTGAATAAGAACGAGAGTAAATAAGTAAAATATATGGATAGGTGCATCAAAAAAATATCGATATTATACCATCGATCATTCATTTCACTATTGTTTACCTAAACTAGCATAAAATAAATCATAATTAAAAATTAATAATAATAATAATAATAATAATAATAATAATATAGATATTTAATTACGTTTTCTTCTATGACCTATTTATACCGAGTTAACTATCTAAAGAAGTTCATTTAATTACAATACACATATTTTATATTTATAGAAACGTTATAATATTGTGCTTAAGGCATAACAAATGAAAACTAATAAACATTAATAATATTAGAATGTATTAATAAAATATCTATTATTTTGTCTTTTATTATATTGTTATGTTCTTAAATTAGTTGAGCCTACACTCTACACTTCTACAATTGTACAGTTTATTTTTCAATCGCGGTTAGGTGAGTTTTAAATTTTATAATTTTTATAATTTATTTTCTATAAATTAAATTAATAAGTAATTTAGTAATATTATTCTTGGTATAATGGATAAAAAAAAGTGTGAAACGTGGAATAATTTTAAAGTGGTTGATGGTGAAAAAGCAAAATGCAATTTTTGTTCTAATACTATTTCTTATAAAGGGGGTTCTACGGCTAATTTAACGAGACATTTAAAACGAAAACACATAGTTCAATACCAAGCCAGGAAAAAAAGATCTGTTGAAATTCTTGAAAAAAACATTGATGAACCTGATGTTTCCGTATCCGAACCTTCCCATTCTAACTTAACTACTATTACACCTACAATTAAAAATAAAACAGCTAGCGTTACAAAAACACAAGTATCCATAGATGCGTATACATCAAGGCCGATGCCTATTTCGAAATCTAAAAAAATTGATGAGCAGTTAGGTATAATGATAGCTAAAGAATACCAACCGTTTAGTTTGGTCGAAAATAAAGAGTTTAAAAAATTTGTATCATTATTAAATCCAAGCTATTCTTTGCCAAGTAGAAAAACAATTACTTATAATATTTTACCTCAATTATTAGAAAACACCAGGGAAAAGGTTAAAAGGAGTTTAGATAATGCATCATATATAGCAATGAGTACGGACGGTTGGACATCTGTTAATAACGAAAGTTACGTCGCTGTTACAGTACATTTTATTGATACTGAACTATGCGTTTTAAAATCTCATTTACTAGGATGCTATTATTTTGAATTATCACATACAGCAATCAATTTATCGACATTTTTAAACAATTGTTTTGAAGAGTGGAGTATTGTAAATAAAGTTAAAATAGCTATTAGCGATAACGCTAGTAATATTACAGCTGCAATAAGTTCAAATAAAAATTGGAAACACATTCCTTGTTTAGCGCATAGCATTAATTTGATAGCCCAATGTGGGTTAGAAGAAATTAAAGAAATACATAAAAAAGTTAAAAAAATAGTAGAGCATTTTAAGCGTAGTTCTCAAGCAGCAGCAAAATTAAAAAACACACAAATTCAGATGAATTATCCAGTACTAAAACTGAAACAAGATGTGATAACGAGATGGAACTCGACTTATGATATGTTTAATAGGTGTTTAGAGACAAAAGATCCATTAGTATCCACTTTGGCTATGATTGGTAATACTGAAATGTTGACGGCGTCAGATTTTAATTTAATGGATTATTATTGCAAACTTTTTAAGCCTTTTAAAGAAGTTACAATTGAGTTAAGTTCGGAAAAAGGGGTATCAATTTCCAAAGTTATAGTTCTCACAAATGCATTGTTATCTCACATAAAAACAATGAGAACTGAGAAAAACTTACCACTTGATATTTATTCTATGATTTTAAAGATGGAAAAAAAAGCCGAAAACAGATTTGCCGGTATGGAAGACAATTCTACTTTTGCTGAAGCAACTTTAATTGATCCACGTTTTAAAAAAAAAGGATTTAGTAGTGAAACATATTATATCCGTACTTATCAAAACGTCGTGGGCAAGATTTCAAGTATAATTAAACGCAAAAGACAATCTATTAATCAAGAAGAAAATATAGTTACAGATAACGAACAAATCACTATGTCAACTGAAAAAAAAGAAACTTTTGAGATATGGAAAGAATTTGATTCACAGGTATGAATTTTAATTTACATTTTTAAACAATTTATCAAATAACGATAATTTATGATAATAAATAGCCTATTACATATTATATTTTTTAGGTAAAAGAAGTTACAACAGTGAGAACTGACACTTCCGATGCAATTGTGGAATTAGATAAATTTCTTAACGAGCCTTTAATCCCAAGGAAATCAGATCCTCTTGTATGGTGGAAGGAAATGAAACGTATATATCCAAATATATACCATTTGATGTTACAAAGATTGGGAGTGCCATCAACATCAGTTCCATGCGAACGAACGTTTTCTAAAGCCGGATACACACAAACAGACAGGCGTAATAGACTTTCCATAAAAAATATGGAAACATTAATGTTTTTAAATGGCAATCTATAATACATATTTTAGGTAAGTTCCTAATCATTTTTTGTACTATTATTATTTTAAATAGTAATTTATTGAATTTATTGTTATTGTAATATATATGCAAAGACTGCAAAAAACACCGTTGGGTTTTTTATTTTATAATTTATAAATACCTATTCCTAATCCTAATTATAAAACATGAATACAATCCAAAATATTTAAATATCGACTATTAATATTTGTGATAATGTGTTTACGGCGGTCAATATATTACAATTGAGTTATAATTATTTCAGTTAACGGAATATCAAATCCGCCGCCCGGTAATAACCGGGCCCGTACACTGTGAACTATAATATATTTTGTGAACGAAAAGACCGAAGGAACGAATCATTTGAACTCGTTCCTTTTCCGGACTGGAACGATAGGAACGATTCACAAAATGGAACGAAAACTCCCATCACTTATAACAGTACGACAAGGGCTTCAGCGCTCCACTAGTTTACCAAATAACCTTTGTCTTCCTGTTATTTTTTCTTATACAATATAATCAGCAATCGGCATTGGGATTTCCAGTTACCATTCGTTTAGTTGTCCACGGAGTAATTTTAAGATTACGTCACAATATGTACACAAATCACAATAATTAATTTAAAACTCAAAACTCATAATAATATTCTGATAACTGATAACTTATTAAAGCTTACTATAAAATATATAGTTACTGTATATTACATGGCTAAATAGTCTATTTAACCATGGTATATTGTTATGTCTATGATTAAGAAACCAAGAAAACCCCATGGCCTCAGTCCGTAATATTATACAATTCAATTCTATAATATTTATGATAATATAATAATATGTACTATTTTAATAATTACAATATATATATAACAAATAATAATATAATATTGGTTGTCCATGCGTATGCGGGACAACCGCCAAGCGCAGCGGCTCGGCGTTGCCCGTAATAAATGAAATAATTCTAGTGGATTTACCCGCTGTCTTAACCCTACAATGCATGGTGTTGCTTCTCGGCAACAACCGATAAAAACGGTTATAATCAGATATTTATCTATGTCAGTTATTGTATATTAGCTTTAATCACAATCAACTATGATAATATATTACGTGATTTACTTTCAAATCGATAGATGGTAGTATATATTAGAAAAATTAAACTATTTATCGATAGACCGGTACATACAAATGTGACAATATTCTGGGTTTTTAATATATTATTGTTAATATGTCTATAGATAACAATAAAAATATATTGTGTTGATATATATCTAAATTTATATATCTCAACGTTATACAGATAAGTCAAATGTTTATTTGTAAATCAATAAGAACGGTTGTTGCTCATACGCAACAGGTATGCATTTAGCACTTCACACGTTACATTTTTGACGTACATTCAATTGCCGTATTTTGCGTGTTTATTATTTAACCTTTTACATCATGAAATTTGTACTTTTTAATTATGTGCAGAAGACATTTATTTGGACGAGAAATCGTACAATTGTTGGAAAATGAACACTCCATCTGATTCGGAAGATGATTTGGAATCATGAGCGAACAAGATTTATCCGCCTTATAAGATAATAATATTAGTTGATTTGAGACACTCGATAAATATTTGAAAATATTGATGACGTGAATTAGACGTTTCTGTAATTCTATAAATTGTAGATAGTAATTTAGATATTAATGTTGTCATGGAAGATGTTGATGAACCTGATTAAAGGGCAGTCTCGATACAATTACTCTTCCAAATTATGCTTGCACAGACGCATACACAAAAATGAAATATAAAACTCCAGACTTCAAAAATTAAAAATTTAAGAAAAAGTGAAAATTAATTATCTGATTTTATATATTTAAATAAAAATTTAAAAATAGAATTTTCTTATGCATAATTAAAATGCATGACGTCATAAATAATAAAATATCTATTAAAGTATACAATATTTTTAAAAATATAAAAATAATTAATTATCTTAAATATTATAATATAATGTGATAATATTATCATGAAAAATATTATTGATTTTATTTAATATAAAAGTTTAAATAAAAATATCACATTCTTGTTAATAAAATATATTAAATTAAAGAAGAGATATTTATGAGCAATATGCATCCGAAATAAAGTACACTTT
>NW_020270958.1:0-9063 GCF_002803265.2 Melanaphis sacchari | reverse complement strand
TACCACCTACAATCACCGTACACAACTCGCGAATACTCAGGTAATAATGACCGTATAGTAACGCGAATTACACCGGAAGAATCACTGCGTAAAGACGAATCTTTTAAGCTAAACCGCGAAAAAAACGGACAATGTTTGGCGCCGGGCGAAACAAATAAACACGGAGCGGCACAGAGATACGTGCTCTCTGTGATATAATATACGCGCGACTGAACCTAACCTAACCTAACCTAACCTAACCTAACCTTTTTCATTGAAAATCACTACATGAGGGCCGAACTGTTTTCACATTGCTTAACCCTCATGCAGCATCGTTTATTGAATTAAAACAATATATACAACTTTGAGTATCCTGCAGGACACCGTAACCTACTTTCCTCAGCGAATGCTAGTATATATGTGCAAGCTACGAATCCCCTGAGGATGAACAGATTATTAACACAGGATCATTGGGGGATCCAAGGGACATGCCCCGAGTTATCCCCCTTACAACCAATATTATTATTAATTTTTTATACAAAGTGTTCGACGTCTTATCGGACCGACAACAGTCAGCCGTCCTAGACATCTCGTCAAAGAAAGCCTCTTCCCGGACCGGCCTAAGCCAGCCGTCCTGGACATCTCGTGCACCTTTCCTCTTCTCGAGCCGGCCGCAGCCCGCCGCCCTGGACATCTCGTGCGTGGTTGGCTAGTCGTTGACTTCAGCGGCTTGACGAACCCTTTCCTCTTCTTCTTTGAGCTTCAGGATGTCTACGACCATTTTGTAGAAAATCCTGAAAGTCTCCTCATCCTCCCTCAAAGCGAGATCTCTCTCCTGGTGGTTGGCGGGAAGATCCTCGAAGAGTGGCCCGCACAGGATGTCGGGCGCGTCTGCCACTGAAGGAGTGCGGCCTAGCCGATTTCGGAGATCGCCGCGAAGACCATCCCAGTTTGGACAGTGGAACAGAGTGTGCTCAGCAGTGTCCGACCTAAGGATGTCGATATCCCTCTGCCTGACCGTTTGATCGAGGAGTTGTTGGGCATCCCAGTTCCCGTTGAGATTAACTTGCAGGAAGTTAATCATTTCACCGGTTTTCTGGAACGCCAAGACTCAGCGGAGCATCTGGCCTTGCAACCGGCGGTACCCGGCCTGTGCGGGTTGTACTTGAACCCGGCGCGATCGCAAGCAACACACTTAGAGTCAGACTTGCAGTCTTTCTCTTTGTGCGAAGTTTCACCGCACTTGCGACAGGCCCCGCTGAGATCGGGACCGGTGCACGCGCTTTGGGTATGGCCGAAACCATGGCACTTGAAGCAGCGAACAGCGTCCGGACGACGAATCCTAAACCTGCAGCTGGTCCATCCTACCCTGACTCTCCCGACGTCGGTGGGACGAGCAGCCCTAGGTACACTGACCTTAGCCACCTGCTGCCCGTTCTTGAGGCCCCACATCGAGGTCACGGTCACCGAATGAGTAGCTGCGGCTACAGCCTGATCCCCGTTGTTGGCGGCTAACAGGGCTTCCCGAACCGCGGTCAAGACCTCTTGAGCAGTGGAAGTGGGCTCCAGGTCGATGACCTCCATTTCCACCACGTTTCCGGAGTTTGTGACAGAGGCGACTACTCCGTCGAGTTTTTCGGTAAGCGCCTTCATCAGAGGTTCAGCAGCAGCCCTGGATTTTTGGCCTTTTCCGAGGTCCACCGCTACGTCACCGGCCTTTGTTTTTCTAAACCCAGCGACGGTAGCCCCAAAGTCGTCTGGGTTGACCCCGGACTGCCGGATTTTTCTGACGGTGTCCTCGTAAGTGGACCCCTCGGGAACCTTAACTATCAGAGCGGAGCTACGCAGCGGTGGTAGCTTCCTTGGTGGTGGCCTGGTCGGTAGGGGGAGGGGGGGAAACTCCGTGTCACCTGGCGAGTTCTGACCGGAGTCGCGGGCGGCTTTCCTCCCGTTCCTGCCGACCACTTCCGTCCAGGTGGCTTGCTTGGACGAGCCTCCCGACTCTTCTGCGGAGGTGCCCCTGGGCGTTCCCGAAGCTCCCGGCTTGGGAACGGTAGCCCTAGGAGCAGCTGCTTTGCCCCGTTTCCTCTTAGATCGGTTCCCGTTACATGAGGTGTTCTAGTCCACCTCCATTCCCGTAGCTGAGTCACCCGTGTGGGCGCATCTAGCGCAGGGCGCATCCTTAGTGAGCGGCAGGTTGGACGGCGAGTTTGGCCTGCTCGTCTGCGTCTCCGAAGAAGATGTTTGTATCTCGGCTGGTGGGGGGTTCTTAAGAGTACCCTTTGCGCGAAGCCGAGCGGTCAGGGCTTCGAGAATGCTATAGAGCTGAGAAGCCTCCACGGAGGTGGGGCCGGACTCCAGATTACCTATGATGCGGCCTAGCCTTGTCACTACGGCTTGGAGGATGATCGACATGTCGTTAGCGGGGTGCTCGTCTTCGGGGATTTCCTCCGGCTCAGGATTCACCCTCTTCCGAGGGTTTTCGCTCATCGATTGTACTTGTGGACGGGCTATCCAGTGAACGGAGCCGTTCACGTCGACCATGAACTTATGACCATCTTTGTTGCTATGTAGAACACCTAGTGCGTAATTGTTACTGGTCCCCGCGACGTGTACGTAGGAGAGAGGAGTGTACGTAGGAGAGAGGAGTGTACGTAGGAGAGAGGAGAGTACGTAGGAGAGAGGAGTGTACGTAGGAGAGAGGAGTGTACGTAGGAGAGAGGAGTGTACGTAGGAGAGAGGAGAACCTAACCTAACCTAACCTAACCTAACCTAACTAACCTAACTAACCTAACCTAACCTAACCTAACGCGCGACTGATATAATATACGCGCGACTGATATAATATACGCGCGACTGATATAATATACGCGCGACTGATATAATATACGCGCGACTCGATATAATATACGCGCGACTGATATAATATACGCGCGACTCAACCTAACCTAACCTAACCTAACCTAACCTAACCTTTTTGCAGTTTGAACCGACGACGCCGCGGGGACTGCTTGCGCATTACTTCCGCGACGCCGCCATCGTTTATTTGACATAAATCATATAATTATACATACGTGGGGGTAATCCAGACAATCCCTGAATTACTCCCCGACATTGTCCTAAGTTATATAATACAAGTATTCATGTTATATTACATTATTTGTTTCTGTCGGCTCGAAGTGGTCTTCGCGGGCCGACCAGAGTCCGTCGCCCTCGTATTCCCGTAACAGGTCCGTGTTGGCGGGCCGACCGGAGTCCGCCACCCTGATTGTCTCGTTCTGGTCATCCTCTTCACGAGCCGACCGGAGTCCGCCGCTCTCGAGTCACGTTCGGGTTGGATCGGCTGTCGATCCGGTATGGTCGTTCCCCACCCGTGGTGTCATTGGAGATAAGAAGAACGTGGTCGGTGACACCTCCGACGATTTGTGGGAATCCGTGGTTTGTCGGGTTCACGTTCTTCTTCTTGGCCCAGCGTTGCCGCTGGCCAGTTTGATCGGTCCTCTGCCGGTTGGCAGTTCTGATGAGAACATTTTTCGTTGGTCGTTTGTGGAGGATCAGTCAGCAGCTACTGGAGCTCGTGGTCTGTTAGCTACGGCCATGTCGTCTGCTTCGTCCTCCCTCTCATCGTCTTCCTTGGTGGAAATGATGGTTTCGATCATGTAAATAAACTCCCGTCGATTTACCTTAGCTTGATCGAGTAGCCTTGTTCGGGAGATCGAGTCCGACGGGAGATCTTGGATTCGGGGTCCGCACAGGATTTCCTGGACGTCTTCGGGTTTAGGATTCCTCCTCAAGAGTTCGGACATCCGTAGGCGATTGTCAAACCATCTTGGGCAGACGAACAGCGTGTGCTCCACCGTGTCGTTGGGGTCAACGCAATACACACAGTAGCTGTCCTCTGCTCTTTTCATCTTATGAAGGTACTGCCTAAAACAGCCGTGACCGGAGAGGGCTTGTGTAAGCCTGAAAGTCATATTCAATGGTGGCTTTTCGAGCCAACGACTAAGATCTGGGAGAAGCCTGTGCGTCCACCTTGCCGTGCTTGCGCGGTCCCATCGGGCTTGCCAGGCTACTATGCTGATCTTTCTTTCCTGTTTTCGAAGGGTGTTGATATCGTTTTCGTCAGCCTGGTCGTCGAGGCGACGTCGGATTCTACCGCGTTCGATGGCCAACAGGTCAGCTGGCACCATGGACGCGAGCACGGAGGCTCCTACGGTTGACACAGTTCTGTAGGCACGTATCACGCGTAGTGCCACAGTCCTCTGTGCCCTGGCCATCGCGTCTCTGTTCTTAGCAGTTTTAGTTGCTCGGCTGGCCCAGTTTGGCGAAGCATATAGCAGTTTACTATTTACCACCGTTCCGAGGAGCGCTCTTTTGCACGTCGACGGGCCGCCAACGTTCGGCATCAGGCGTCCGATTGATCTGGCCGACTCAGTCGCCTTCTTCGATGCCGTAGCGACGTGGATAGTAAATGACAATCGAGTGTCCAGCTCAACTCCGAGATACCTGATGGCAGGTTTTACCGGTATCTCATGGCCCTCGACGTAGAGGAGTGGTTTATCGAATCGATGTTTGTTTGTAAGAACTACTGCTTCGGATTTTTGAGGGGCCAGTTGGAGGCCATTTGCGTTCATCCAGTTAGATACGGTGTTTAGGACAGGGTTTAGTAGATCTGCTGCCGACGGTCCGGTTCGGGCGATTCCGATGACGGCGACGTCGTCTGCGAATGCGACAAGTTGAACTCCTGGTGGCATGTCAGACTCGAGCAACTCCTCATAGAACACGTTCCAGAGTGCTGGACCGAGGACGGAGCCCTGTGGAACTCCGCAGGTGACTCTGCGGTTTGCGTGTGCTCCGCCGACGATTAGTGTCCTGTCCTCGAGATAAGAGCGAATCATACCGTTGAGTGTTGGTGGCACAAGTCTTTCGCGGAGAGCGGCGTCGATGCGTGGCCATGGAGCGGTGTTGAACGCGTTACGCACGTCAAGCGACACGACGACGCAGAGGTCACGATGCTGGACGGCGCCGGTTGCGGCTCCGCTTGCTGCTCGTAAGACCCGTTCAATCGCGTCATCCGTTGAAAGTCCGTATCGGAACCCGTACTGATTCTGAGATCTCTGTCCTGTTTCGTCAAGATGACGGTTTAGTCTCATGAGCAGGAGCCGCTCCAAAAGTTTTGCCGCTGAGTTCAGCATACACAGGGGCCTGTAGCTGGAAGGATCGTTTGTGGATTTTCCCTGGCCCTTGTGTAGCAGAACCAGCCTGGCGATCTTCCATCTTTCAGGAAATTCACAAACTGTGAGACATCGATTGAACGTCCTCAATAGCACATCTGGCACGATCTTGGATACCAGGAGGAGGACCTCATTCGGGATACAGTCTGGGCCGGTGGCTTTCCCAGCCGGAAGACGAAGGCATGCTTCTCGCAGCTCCTCAGGTGTGAACGGGTCCACTACTGGCGGAGCAAGATCGTTGATCAGTCGGGGCTCTTGGGACCAGTCTGTTGCCGGAGGATCTGGGAACAGATGGTCGGCAATGGAGTCCTCCATTCCTTGGGCTTCAATACCTGGGCGCCGGCGGCCGATCTTCTTGGTCACCACCCTGTATGGTAGACCCCAAGGATCGTCGTCGACTGCCTTGCAGAGATCAGTCCAGCTCGCTGTCTGAGAGTCGCGAATGGCGTTTCGGAGCTCCTTCCGTTTCGCCCTGTAGGTCTCACGGTGGGCTTCAGTAACATGCTGGAGATCATGCCTCCGTGCCGATCGTTGATGCACTCTACGCAACTTTGTGGTCGATGAGCGGAGTTCAGCCAATTCTTTGGACCACCAGTGAACTTGCTTCTTTCCGTTTCTTCCGGTGGCCCTTGGAGGCATGCAGGAGTCGCACGCTGCCTCCAGGTAGCCAATAAGTTGATCAGCTGCGATCGAAGCGGTGGTGTCGTCGTTGACGACGGGTTTAGCGGTGGTCGCCAGATGTTCAGCCAAAGCGTGAGGGTCGAGCTGCCGGTAAGACCAGCCTCTTGAGGGGATCTCACGTATGTCTTCCACGTCCGCTGTCGGGTCTAGCGTGAATTCGATGTACCGATGATCGCTGGCGGACTCCACTTCGACAAGCACCCTCCATCCGCGAATAACGGCAGGTGCTATCAGTCGGGAGAAGGTGACGTCGATAATGGACTCGGCGTTGATCCGCTGGTAGGTGGCGGTGTGACCGGAGTTTTCGACGCTCAGGTTCAGACTGGCTGCGAGATCTGCGAGTTGTTCACCTCTCCTGTCGTTGCGTGCAGAGCCCCAATCTTGCGACCAGGCGTTAAAGTCGCCCCCGATGAGAACTTGGGTTCGATGGTCGCAGTTGAGCACGGACTGCTGTATGTCTTCCAGGAAGGCGGTGAAGTTTTCGTCGGTGTCGTTACGTGAATTGTAACAGCTGTAGATCCGCAGTCGTCGGCCCTGAATCCAGGCGAATCCGCGTCCGGAGCCTGTTGACTCAGGGACGAAATCTGCTGCTGAAGTGAGAGCTACGGCGCAGGTGTCGTCGGTACTCCTGACCCACCTGTCATCGTTTGCGGGAATCCAGTTCGGTTCCGACAATATGAGAACGTGGGCTCCCCTTTCCGTAGAGGTTTGCTGGAGAAGGCTCTGTGCTGTAGAACTCCGGTGTAAGTTGATTTGTAGGATGTTGATCATTTTTTACTATTCGCGTTCATCTCGGAGATGGCCTTCCTTCGGGCGGCGCAAGCTCCGGAGCCGGGCTTGTGAGGGACGCGGGTCGCTTTAATGCTGTCGCACGCCACGCAGAGATCTTCGGACGCCGAGCAGGTGGCCTGGGTGTGTCCGTTTTCGCCGCATCTCCTACAGGCGGAGGAGAGGTCAGGACCGGTGCATCGCGATGTCGAGTGGCCGAACCCGTGGCACCTGTAGCACCGGGCTGGTTCTGGTCTGCGCGGGCGAACACGGCACTGAGTCCAGCCGACTCGGATAGAGGTCAGCTTTTGGCTGAGCGTGACTGGAACGGTAGCGGTGGCCATTTGGCGACCTTCGCGTGTGCTCCACAGGCCGGTTACTCTGACTTCATCTTCGAAAGGCGGGTCGTCGTTGTGTAAGGCCTTGCAGATGGCCGCCAAGACTTCATCTTTAGTGGTCACCTCGTCAAGGTCTGTTATCTCTACTTCTGCGGTGTTTCTGAGTCTGGTGACTACTGATCCTACGATGTTTTCGGCCAGTTTGTCCCGGATGACGGAGGTGGCTGCTATGGCCTTTGCGCCTTTTGTGAGCTCCACGAGGAGGTCGCCTTTAAACGTCTTTCTCATGGACGTAACGTGCGTCCCCATGGCCTCAAAGTCCATGTCTGTGTCCCTGACAGCGCGCAAGATTTCCGCGTAGGATTTGCCGTCGCCAACCTTCACCAGAACTGCTGCAGGTCTCTGCGCGATTTTCCTGATCGGTTTGGGTCTGTAGACATCGGCCTTCTTGATTGACTTTGTCACCAGAGTGAACGGCTCTTCGTCGGGCTTGGATTCGTCCGTTTCGGGCTGTTTGACTGTCTCCACTGCCAGAGCAGGCTTGGCCTTCGCGGAAGCGTTGCCGGCAGAGGTCCTATTGTCGGGCCTTGATTTACCGTTCCTTCTCCTTCTGGTGTTGTTGCTAGGTGCTTGCTGGTTTCTTTTTATTGGTTCGGCAGAGGAGATCGCTGTCTTAGGTTCCTGTGCGTTGGATGAGTTTCCGAGCTTCGAGATGATCGGTTGATCGAGCGAATCTGTACTGGTGGAGGCATCTGCTTTGGTTTGCTGAGAGCTGACAGCGGTGGTGTCTCGCTCCCTGGAGAGGAAAAACAGTGCTTTGCATACTTGCTCGAGGGCCTTGACGACTTTGGGCAGACGAGGACCAATGTTTTCTTCAGAGTAGTACTCGTCGGCGAGACCTTGGACAAGCTCGCAAGCGTATTTGGTCGCCTCAGTTGCAGTCCGAAGACTGTCGGCATTATCCGTGGTGGTTGGAACTTTTGGTAGTTTCGGTGGCTTCTTCTTTGCGATGTTGTCGAGTGGAGGAGAACTGGGTTGCTTCCTCTTATGCTGGACATTTTTGTTCGGGTCGTTTTCCATGTCGACTTCGGCGTCGGGATCGTCCCATTGATCGGGAACTGTTGACGGCTGCATGGTTCCTATGCTGTAAACGGGGTCGCGAGGGATGGAGAAAAATTTACTTTTGGTTGGGGGGACCTTATCCGGAAGGAGCTGCTTAGCCTTGGGCCCGATGTCCGGGGGTCGTGAGTTGGATTGCGCCGGGGTTGTAGGCGTTTCCGTGAAAAGGGGTGAGGGGGGAAATTCGCGTGGAGGTAGCGGGCGTTACCTCCGCTCCGTGCGTTTTTTCCGCGGCTCGATCGGAGCGCTGGTTGTCGTGTGTTTGCGATTTGAAAATCCGATTTTTTTTGCGACCGTAGCGATCGCGGTGGCGGCTGTTGCGGCTGCCGCGGGTATCGCTGCGCGCGCGACCGACGCGATAGGGGTGTCGGATTCCGGGCGGCCGTGTTATTGTGGAGAATATGTGTTTTTCTGCACTTACCCTTGTCGGAAAGTTTTTTGGTTAGACTTACAGGCCCGCTGAGTACACCAATCAATCCGTGCTGTTGTCGCGGATTTTTTGGTGTGTTGAACGGGATTGTTGGTTGTCTGGTTCGTCAGGAATCGGCGGTTTTGTGGTGGCCGTGCGAGCGGGTGGCCGGCCGCGGAGCACTTAACTCGCCGTTACTCACAGAGTTTTGATCCTACGTTAGCGCGCGAAGTCTTTTTCGCTTAGTGCGGTGCAGCTGAAGCGATTGAGACTTCGAACGAACAGATCGGACGCACTTTGCGAACGAACTTTTTTTCGGCGGTGGCGGCGGATTGCGAATAACTGATTTCGCGATATCTCGGCCGCAACTTAACCGATTTCGGCGCGCGAAGTCTTAGGGTGACAACGGTGACGAGACGGATCGATGGGTATCCGATTCACTCGGGTCGGTTAGATATTTTCGGAGAAAACAAAAAACTCAGCGGGAGCGATACGCGGACACGTCTTGTCGGTTTGGTGTTCGGCACCGGACTAA
>NW_020270957.1:0-34500 GCF_002803265.2 Melanaphis sacchari | reverse complement strand
GTTTTTAGTACATAATAATTATTTATATTATATTATATTCCTACGAAACAAAAATAATTATATACTTTGTACATACAATAAGTATTCGCCGCAGTGCTGTAGGTACACATCCTACACGAAAAAATATTTCAGTATCGATCGACTTCCCACTTTTCTGTCAAGTATTGTAAAAATGTATTAATATTATATTGGAACCTAGGACAACATAAAGATAAATGTTTTATTAAAAACGAAAAACAATTAGTAGGTTGTGACTTTAGTTGGTCTAAACTTGAGAGTAAACATATAAATACTTTATGAAAAAGAGTCTTGCAAAATGTTTTTTAATTACTGTTTACGAAATAAAAGTAAGCATGTAACATAGAAATAATTAGTAAAATAACAGCGAAATATTGTATAGCTTGATAAAAAAAAAATGTGAAACCCGAGATCGTTTCGTTGATAGAGGCAGATGCAGAGAGTTCAGAGTGTGTGATTGCACTCCTTACTTTTAAAATAGTTCCAATTGGTTGACGACTTGCTGAAATAATGTATGATTAAAATTAAATTATATTTTAATTTTTATATTAAAATTTATCAGCATTGACTATTGGTATACTGTCAATCATGATTACAACTTTAGATTCCAAAAATATTTGTTTCACTATTTTTATCGCATTTCACACCGCATGGTAATAAACGAATATTATTATAAAATCTACAAAACATATTATTACATTTTTACATTATAAAAATAAGTAAAAACTTATTATTTTACAACTAAAACAGAGTTTTAATTAAATTAAAATTGTTTCAGCGTTTCTGTCAGCAAAAACACTATTCAATAACAAAAATTATATTGAATTGGACACCATATAGCATATTGCCTATAAGATTTCCCTATCGCTTTTATTGAAACCTTAAAAAATATTTCAGTAGTAGGTACAAGGTACATATATCTATTTTTTTATGGCCTGCTTTAAACCTTGCACACCTAAAAAAAAACCTGAAATGATGCCCCTGGGCGGGCGTACCTATATCTTACATATCATATAATCCTTTTTCATTCATTTTTAGAACAAATTTAGAATTTTCACTGTAAATTTTTCTGTTTTTATTTAACTTGAATTGCGTGTTTCATGGTTTCTTAGTATATTAAATTCACAAACCTTAGTTTTGATAAGTATTTCACGTGGTCTAATTCTAAACTTGTAAGTATAGCAATACAAATTACGAGCTTCATCCCATCATCAACTAATATAGCAGCTATCTACATGGATATTGTACATATTTTATTATTATTATTTATGTTAAGTATAAAATATACACAAACAGAGTAGTCATGAAACAGAGATATATATAGTTGGCGCCCATTTAATAGCAACACTAGACTGTTATTGCTATAATTATTGTAATAATGATTATTGTTATTTTTATTGAGTATCTAGGTATACACGTGAACTACGTCGTAATAAGTCTAAGTCGTATAAAAGCCTTCCCACAGAATAGGGCATACATTCACCCACTCATACCTTATCACCAAGGAACCTAAAATATTGTTTGAAATATGTAAAACCCCAAACACAATCACAAAAATCATCATATACTGTCCTAAATACTCTTCATCATGTCACCTCCTCAATAATCCAACATCGCTAAAAGAAACCCTCAATCAAACTAACACTGCCAACATCTTCATACTTTTTAAACAAATTAATTTTGATAAAAATTAATAATTTACTTTATATAATAAACTCTAGAATTGTATAAATCCTTTCTCACATTTGCCCCCCTTCACTGTAACATCCCATAACCTCATGACAGGCTAATAATCTCTGTAATTTAAACCTTAATTCTAGTGGAAAAATAGATCCTTTCCCACACTATACGTCAGCATCTATAACGATGATGTACGTTCAAAATATACATTTATATTTACATACCTACCTAGCTTATTAATTACTTATTTCATATTTCTTCTCTATAATTTGAATTCTCATACATTCTTAAACCTTTATTATAGAATACTAGCCTTTTCACTATTTTAACCATAAGTTTTTTCTACCATATTTTATACAAAATATGTATAATAATATTTACAAAAACTACGAGACCACACTATACTTAAAATTAAAAATACATTTCAATGACAAAATACAGGTATTTATTGATTATTTAATTATAAATACTGTGTCGATCACTTATTAAAAAGATAAAATTATTTTAAAGCAATGATAACGCATTCAACTGATAAAAATTTTATATCGTACGTCGACGCATCGTATCCAGTATGCAAATTCGTGTTTAAATACATTGAATTTAAAAAAATAGTGTGTTAACATACATCACAACGGAAGCCGACGTAATTAGTGTAGAAAATCTTTAATAATGCATTTATATCGTGGGTGCGAAAACAAAAATTACCGAAGATAAATAAAACGAACGTAACTTTAAATTATTACGATAGTAATACGCGCACGCATAACTACCACTTACCATTTATATATACAATATGGTAAAATTAAACAATATAATGAACTAAGCTGTTTGCGATCGCTTTCGTGCGCGAATTCAATAAAATAAAACCTATTCAATATTGTCTATGTAGGAGAAATATAAGAAGAAGAAAGCCACTGTGCCGGAACTATCGTGGTCTTGGCTCTGTTTTTTTGAATAGATCAAATGTGACGTAACGCATACACGATAATAATAGTATATAAATAGTATATACTATATATATATATAGGTATTAGGTAGGTAAAACTACTCGCACACACGTGAAAGTAAATACATAAGATGCGGTCTTTTGCACGTTCTGGACCAGAACAAATATAACGCTCCGAATGGTATATACCGCCGTCATGTATGCGCTATACATGTACATACATCACACCACCTTACATATAATATGCATTCGTGAGAAATAGATACCTACTGGCTAGAGCTGGATTAAGGCAGGCTGTGCTCTAGGTTTCCAAAGAAAAAGAGGTCCCATAAAAACTTTTGAAAACTTAATAAACACCTATAACTATTTAAAATATATCATTGATCAACGAATAGTGGTCCGCAGATAAGGAAAATAAAGTAAAAACGAATAATAAAACACGTATAAAGAAAATAACATTATAGAATTTTAATTTATTATTTTTATCTATTGAGTTAATTTAATTATCGAGAATATCTTATTGCTCACATCTCAAAGTTTGAATTGGGTGACCTTATGCGAAATGTGCCGATTACGCAGTGACGGCCGACTGCAGTCCGTCAATATTATCGCCAACCCACGTTAAATTAATTTCCATTGTATTATGTTATTACTTACTTCGTATTTATTTTGTTTTTATTTGAATGTGGATAAAAAAAAAAAAGAAAAAAAGTTCAATTTGAAAACAGACAATTTTTGTCAGAATATAGTTACATTGTTTTATTTTACCGGTCTTCTCAGGGGCCTTGCTAGTTTGTTTGATTTGCCATTATAAAGTAAGTAGCTGTTTTTAAAGTTTTCAATATTAAACGTCACTATGAGACTATACATAAATTATTAACCGAAAACTTTCCAGTAATAGTAGTGAACTTTGTAAATCAAAAATTGAGATATCTCCATGTAAAATATAAATCGGCAACCAATATTTTGAGTCACGTAAAGACTGAACAACATAAAATATATGCTTAGACTTCTTTGAATATTTCGTAAACGTTTGCTAAGAATATGAAGCCATTTACCAATGCTAATGTAAATTTGTAAATCTACTGTTTGAAAATAAAAATGAAACGGCCTAATAGTAAATGGGTTAATGAAGCAATAAATGTTTTTAAATGCAACAAACTATAAAAAGTTTCACTCACCCAAAACTCCATTCAAACCAAAACCCTCTTATTTCTTGTATGTCTTCTATAACCATCTCCAGCAACCCTCCAAGGAGATTAAAAAATAATAGGCAAGAGACGCTCTTTCCTAATAGAAAAAAAACGGTCTCTTCGCATGAACCCACCAAATTAAACAGGTACTGTTGATGGACGGTTTTCCTCCTCAAGCCAACAAGTCGTCTTTATTATTACTATATTATCCAATTTACTTATTGTACTTTTCAGTATAGATTGTAATATATTTTTATTAATAAAAAAAAAAACAACAAAGCATTTATTCAAATGGAAATAAATGAATTCCAAACTGATAATATCCTAAAAAATTTATATAAAAAAAATAAATATTTAAAAACTTATAGTGATTTCTACAATGAATTTTGATTAACACACGTGTCCGAAAAGAAATACCCGACGCTGAAATTATTGATAATGAAAATGTATTTGATATTTGGCTCTACATATTATTATGTCTGTGGTCTACTTTTTTAAAAAACAAATTATATTAAAAACTAAGTTCAAATTTCGGCTTACCAACAATCACCTTGAATATATAATGAAGATGGGGTGCGCAAATCGTACACCAAATCTAAATAAGTTAATTAAAGTAAGGCATACCATTTTTCCCATTAATTGTAACCTAATTTCCATTTTTATTACAATTATTATTAATTTATAATTTATTTTTTATTTTTTCATTTATTATTATTAACGTCATTAGGCCACTATATTACTTTTCCGTTATAATATAAAATCTTAAAAATATTTATTTTAAATTTTAATGGTCTCCTAAAATTTTCAAAATCCCAAACTTTTCAAAAATATTAATTAGTGAACCCTATTATATATTATAAATATTATTTCTACTTGATCGCGATCATTGATCAATAGCTGTTTTGTATTTATAAACGTTAGCAAATAAACCTGAACTTACGATAATTTCTAATGTTTGTGTATGTTATCTTTTCCGATTTATCTTATTTTAATTACTAACTACTCGGGACTGAGGTATCAGTTCTGAGCCACTAATATCATTAATCCAGCTTTATTACAGACTATCAACGAACCATACGGATATAGTGGTGTTGAATGTACGTTTATGTATAAAGCTGCTCATCGTGGACGAATCAGAAGTTTTTTTTTTTTTGGTTAATTTAAGTATATACTACGTCTTCTGATAATTTATTTTATATTTTTTTCTTATTATTTAAGTATAACTACACAATCTAGTATATAAAATTATTAGCATTTATAATTTTTAATGAGTTAAGTATAGTGTTATGAGAATGCAATCAATAGCGTATGTAGGGAGCCCTAGCACGAGACCCCCTATAAGTACATTAAAGTTGAAGGGTCACAGTACTTTTATCGTGACAAAAAGAAAATAATTAATACTGAGAAAATATTAGTTAACCATTTCAGTGATGTTTCGTTTCATTTATTTCCGTCCATTTGTTTTTCCAATTATCGCGTCACACAATATGTGCATACAATATATATTTATAGATTCTTTCAAATTTCGTATAGCAAAAATGATAGAAAATTATGATGATTCTTATACAACCCACGCCATTTTTGTTACGCAAAATTTAGAAAACTCTATATATACTTGTAATGTATAGGTAGACGTTTGCTCAATAATGTAACAAAAATAGAAAAGGACCGAATACAAAAAAAAACAAAGGCATCGAAAAACGTTTTGTACACAGCAAAACACATACGGAACGCTGCGTGTAACCATCAACACTGTTCCGCGTCATCGAAGACTTTTACATTAACCACGCATGATATATATTGACGTGAAGCAGTGACCTTATACATAGTAATAAGGCCACCCTTTTCGTACACATCTTATAAATCCTTTAGGGTTAGAGTCGAGAGACGTTTAAAAAAAAAAAGTAAAAATAAAAATATCCATTTAATCAAAAGTCACGAAGTTTCCAGAATTTGATTAATGAGGGAGGAATTTTAACTTTAAAGTCCATTGGCGTTAAGCAACATTCTTTTTTTCATCGATATAATAGGCGTTTATAATTTTATGTCGACAATCACCAATCGGCATATCGATGTTCAGCACTATGGCTGTAGATCTCGACGTCCTCGATTTATTAATATAAATGCTATAGATCACATCTATCGCATCAAAACACCTAAGAGTGGCATTATGGTTTCCTATTTTTTGTGAACTCTGGCACAAAAAAAAAATACAACAAAATGTAGTTTTTATGGTTCTGAGAATGTAAATAAATATACAAATGCAATAGGTACATAAAAATTAATTAAATACAATAACAGAATATTAAATTCGTCCAATTTCATTAGAACGACAATTATGTTTTCCAGGAAGTTATTCCGATTAAAAAATATTAACAAACTCATAACTACGAAAAAACATTTTTTCAGATAAATGGACACAAAGAGCTTTAAATAGTAGCATTAAAATAATATTATAGTAATTTTTAATTTTATTTTTACATATCAATAACAATCTTTTAAATTTATGATTTAAATAATAATAATAACAATATAATATAGTATAAATAAAAGTATATTTTTTATTTATTTTAATTAATTTCTTATGAATTAATACAAAATTAAGAAGCTCGAGAAACGACGGTTGAGTTTAAAAAAGACAATGCCACTATTTAACTTACATCGCGGATTACGAACCTGAAAACTATTCTTGGGTCAATATTTTAATCAAATATCCTTGTCATAAAATCAAATATTGCTACCTATTAATAATAAATTACCTATATTGTATTTCTTGAGTATATTTTTCAAACATTTACCAATAATAAAAATTAAGCAACTACTGATAAACCGTAATTTGATGGAAAATAAAAGATTTTTCCCTCAAATATTTTTTTTTAAATATTTTAATATGATTAATCAAAGTGTGAGTATTTCAATACAAAAAAAATATGTAATACAAAATGTTATAAAATTAAAAAGTATATAACCTGTGCGATATTATATTACACTTATAGTCTTTATTACAGTAGTATAGAATATAGATACATTTTTTCCGCGCGCCTGCATTTAAAACGTCAAAGCGATTTCATGGACCTTGCGGTCATGAACGACCCACGAAATTTAAAGTTAAAATGAAAATATTTAATAGCGGATACGAGCTATATGTACGCGAAATACCGAAAGTTATAAACATTATAATAAAATATTACAACATGTATAATGTATATTGTATAATGTAGGTACGTGGAAGGTTAATCCGTGTAACCCTTGGACGGCACAACAGACTCAATAAAAGTTAAAGAAACTAAACGCACACGATACTTACATATATTATTATTGTATATATGTACCTACAACTGGCAACTGCTGTAGATGGATCGAAACGAGCGTTTCAATAAAATGCTGATAAAATGTTATGTAAAATGTTGATTATGTGCAGTGGTGTGAAGCGACAAGGGGTTTATATAGAAGTGCGTATATTAGGTATGTAATGTAATGTGCATCGGGCGCGAAAAACTATTTCTCAATGATAATCTACTTTAAAGTGCCTTGGCGCAGCGGCGTGACAAAAGGGGTAATTTAGAGGAAAATATCTCTACATTTTTTTAAGGGGTGATAAATAACCAATGAGTAATAATTTAGTATTGAATAGTATTTTACTGAATATGCTAAGATTGGTAGTTAAAAATATGACAGTAAATGTCTCTATCGAGTTTCTAGGTAGGTGGAATATTATCGACCTACTCGTATCTTTGAAAAATGTAAAATTCAACACGTCATTGTTTCGGCGTTTAACTAAATCCACTGTTCTCTTTTACGTCTCATATGGCACTATTTATTATAAATGAACCACTAAGAAGCTAATAAAGAACGACAATATGAACCCGAATTTTCATTTTTGTTTATATTTATAGATATTCAATTATTTTCTAGTTTATCAAGTACTTGTGCTTAAAAGGGACCTGTAGCCTGTTTAAATAATACTAAATAATAATATGTATATTATGTAATAGTAGGTAAGTACACTCGTACTTAAAAAGAAAGCAATCTGAATCTAAGTATAATATAATATAGGTTACCGATAAAGCCATATCATACTATAATATAGGTAAATTTAGGCATTACCTAATTACTAGATTTAAAATCTTGGTAAGGGGAGGATATAAAACCATCACACCTTGATTATATGCTAAGGATTATTTAGAACCACCAATTATATTTTTACGTCTGCTGGTTAAAAGATTTAACACTTGTTAAGGTCACAATATTTGTATAAGTACAAATTCATAATTATTAAATATATACACAAATTTTATATTATATTTAAATACGTTACATACAGTATAAAAATTAAAATAATTAACTAGTTATAGTTGAAATTTTGAAAAGATATTTTTCTTTTATTCAATATTTATACATTTTTCTATAATTTCTTCAGAATTGATATTATTAATCAAGCATTAACTAATGAATATCTATTTTTTCACAAAGTTGTTCAAATTAAATTGTGTATAAAAAATAATTGAATCAAAATATATTTATGTAAAACAATAAAATAATCAGTATTATCGTTAATATCAAAAAAATGTTATTGCGATTTTTTGAAATAATTTTAAAATCACAATAACAGGTATTTTAGCCTTTAGGTACCCAAATACCCCTAATTACACCTTAGACCTTTACTTACAATTAGAAAATACAAATCATATATGTACTTTATAATAACTAAAAATCATAGTTTTATTCGGGTTTCAACTAAAAACGTTTTATACCCTGGGGTTATATACTAATCATAACAGCCAGTGCCGATTAATCTATAAGAAAATACCAAAACTGATATGATTTATACTTTTTTAATTATAATTATTAAGAATTAATACCTGAATTATGTATTAAACTATACATTAGTATGTTGGCATTCATTTCTTTCATATGAAAATATTAATTATCCTTTTTCAAAATAAATAACTGATACATATTTTTTAATTTACTGTACATAGCAGTAGTGAAAAATTTATCTATAGGGTTGAAGTACATAGTTTAATTGGAGGTATCTTTAAATATTTATTTAAATTATTTTTTGATTTAGTGATGGCGATTCTAACTCTTCTAAAAAAATATATATCATTATTAATAATTTATTTATTCTCATACTTTTTGAAAATTTCAATCTATTAAAATCGTATTTTGAAATTATTCATTTACTACTCTGAAACTTTAATCAATTACCTACACATTTGTAATTCAATTTTTAAATTAATTCGGCTTGATGTCTATTAAAATAGACTTGATGATGACACGAGAAAAATACAAAAAACGATATCTCAGATTTTGTATCATCAACCCAATTACTGTTTAAACTACAATACTTCTATGTATAGTGGCGCAACCAGAATTTTTATGTTTAAGACCAGTGGAGCGATACCCGATTAATAGATTTACTTACAGAAATTTGTTTAATTATTTAAATGTATATAAATTAATTATTACTTGATACCTAAGTAAAACAAAAATGAAATTTAATAAAATTGTTTTCATTTGCCTGCAATACTAAGTTAGTCTGTCTTGATCCAGAGTACGCCCCCCTTCAGTGCATCACGTAAAAAACGCGTAATCAAATTTAATATGTGCGATAAAATAATAAAACATAAGACACGTTCGGCCGATTCGTCACTCCGTTGTCCATACAACTGCAGTTACATTTATTACATTTCGAAGTCAAAAGTTTCGCTGTAAAAACAACGACTTGCGAATTTATTATACTTTATCAACAGTGGCCAACACACTGTGTATATAAAACTAAATATACAGTAGGTACACTGTGTTTAAAACGAACACACGATGTCGACCTTGTATGTCGTTTACATATCAAACAGAATGTTTTAGGTTATTATTACGTTGACATCAGACGTCGTGCCAAAATCGGCGCAGCGATTCTTGGATACAACAAATCTACAGGTGATACATTTATTAGTGCAATACATTATAAAATTTTAAATCAAATTATAGATGCACTCAGATATAGTTATAAGTGTATACGCTTCAAAATCCCCTCTAATCGCAATATTCTGTTTGATTCCTCTTACTAACATAGTATACCTATACCTATCTCATTATCAAAGCACCTAAGAAACAACTTAATTCCTGCATAATTTACATAATTCACATCATTTTTAAATATTTAAATTACCATTTAAGTATTATTATGAAATATTTAAGTAAGAGTATTAAAATACCTACCTATTCAAGTATTGAATACTTTTTAAATACTTTCATTTTTCAGCATGAAATATTTTCAATAGTATTTTAAATACTTTTATTTTTCTTAAATACTTATTAGTTTATTAGTTAGATACTTATTTGTGTTAAAACTTATAGACTTTTATTTAAAAAATTTAGTTAGAAAAAATATTATTGCCCGCTCCAACAATAATCTTATTTAGTTAGGGTTAACCAGGATTAACCAACATAATATAGACTATGAATTTGAAAATATGTTTTTGAAGTGTAATAAACAATAATTTAACAAATAAATATAAATTAATTTATACTATTATACTACAAAATTTCGTTGGTTACAAATTTACAAAATAATAACCAAAAGTATTTGAAAAGTATTTTAAGTATTTTTTCGTGTATTTGAGTAATAATTAAAATATTTTATGGAAAAAGCATTTCCATAATATTTTAAATACTTGAAAAAATGTATTATTTACTACACTGCATTTCTGGAGTGGTCTTGTATTAGGACTTAAACGTATTTAATCAAGCGATAATTCCTCTCTCTCACTTAAAATAATTGTTAAGCAGTTAAAATTTTTAAAAATTTTAGTTGTTAAAATATTTAATTTGATATTTGAACAAGTAGTTTTAGAGTTATATAATTTTATGTCTTTATGTACTAAGCACATACTATAATTGGAAGTTAATTATAAGCTAAGTTGAATTTTTATAATCTGTAAAAACTATCAAAGTATACATAATTATGTACTAGACTAAATATTACGTAAATTTTTCATTTTATAGAAAACTAATATTATGTATTGTTATACATACTTATTATTTATTAGTTATTAATAATAACTTATTATTAAAGAACATATTATACTCGTAAGTACAATTTAAGAACTCAGAAATTCCGATCTAAATAAAACAACATTTGCTTCAAAATGAAAAGTAAAATTATTGGATTCCATAATAAAAATAATTTTGTACCACTATGCACCACAGAATTAATTATATTCCTTATAAGTTATAAGTATAAAATTAATAATACCATAATATCGGGGTTTGAATAGATACATTGTTAAAGGATAAAAACACAGTGATCATGATTAGTGAATCACTCTGTATGATTTTATATTGATAGCTGGTAATAATTATGGTGATGACGTTCGAAAAATACGACAACATTTTTATTTTATAAAGTTATTTATGTTGGAAATAAAAAAAAAACAGTATAAAAAGTAAACATACTAACTGTAAGTCTGTAAGTGTACCTATGTTGTTGACTGTGTTAGTTTTATTTTTTTTATTATCATTAATGTTTTTTTACGATTTCAAGTCTATTAGCTACAATACTATACATGTGTGTGTGTGTGCGCGCGTCTATAGACACTCCGAACAAAACACGAATACGTAACAAATACCGTTTAGGTTGGACATTTTGAATTTCTCATCATAATAATATAATATTTGGCCTCTAGTGGCCTCCGTGTACGAGGCGGTTGAGAATTTCAATCATAATCATGGGCCTCTGACAGTTGGATACTTACTGATGATTTAAAGTGATCATCTACCAACAACAACAGCAGCCCATTTCTAATGTTGAATACAAATTTCAAAATCATATTACCATTTTGATATCTCTGAAAAAACATTACAGAATACCATAACCAGTATATTTAAGTGTGTAATAAATAATGAAATAGCATATAATAAATAATAGTAAAATAAAATCATGGATTTAAACATTTAAATATTTGGAATAAAGTAAGTCAAGTTAAGAGGTGTTGCAATGTTATCACTTATCAATAGAATACATTTTTTTTTAAATAGGTAGATAAGTGAGTACCGCTGTGTTATACGCAATACGTCTAGTGGATAGATCACTGTTACAAGTGTATTAAATTTGAATTCAATAATATTTCATTTTAAAACAAAACGATTTTGAGTAAATAATGTCTATCACCCTATGTCACTAAATGATATGTTTTTTGATATAGCTATTAAATTAATTTATTTTACTTTAAGTATTACATTAGATTTATTTTATTTTTTTTCGAAAACATTGCATTTATTTATTATTAGTACTTACCTAATTATCATAACAATATAAATATATATAGGTATACCATATTATATTATTATTATTAACTTTTAGTTAAACTCTATAACTCTCTTAAATCAATTTTTATTCTCTCGTCAAGCCTATTGTTGAATATAGCTCGGTTGTTTGAGATCCACAGACTACAAACACTTGCAAACTACTCAAGCGTGTCCAGCACAGATTTCTAAGATTTATAAAATATACTTTTAATATATTTAATTGCGGGTATCACGTCAATACCGCGAATCCAAAAAAGCGAATATCAAAATAGCGATGGCAAAATAGCTAAGTATAAAATAGCTAAAAGCCATAATAGCGAATGTTCGAAACAGCCAAAGTATATTATTTTTAATTTATTTTCCTGATTAGTAATAGTTATAAAGATACAGATAATCACAATCAGTTTTATAGCTGGGTTATCCAATAGGTATATATTACGACAAGATATGGCGAGATTATGACGAGATATAATAATAAAATAGGTGGATTAGATATGAGCACAATATTCGACAGCGACAGTGTATGTTAAACCGCACAGTATTATAGTTATATAACTCGTGTATCATACAGTTTCACAGTTATGTCGTTTAAAAATATCGAATATTTAATATCACAAAAAAATAAACCACTCGTAAAATACGATGGGTTTTTGTATCGGAAAGATTGCGAAAACGGCGAAGTTTCATACTGGAGATGTGCGGAAGTTGAAAAATGTCGTGGTCGAATTAATATTAAAAATGATTTGGTTATTAAAGATTCTTCATTCAAACATGTACATGTCCCCAATCCAGCTAAAATCGAAGTCAAACAACTAACTGAAGAAATGAAAAAAAGTGCTTTAACTACTCAACATAATCCAAGTAAAATTATTAGTGATATTGTAAAAACGGCATCATCCAATGTAATTCAAGGGAGTCTCACAAGTGTACCAAATCTTAAAAGAATTATTCAGCGAACTAGGCAATGTAATCAACATTCTCCACCTAATCCACTAACCTTGAAAGATTTAGGAGAAATTCCAGACATTTATAAACAAACAAACAATGGAAGTAAGTTTTTGTTATTTGATAATTATGAAATTAATGGTCCTACAAAAAATAGAATTTTAATATTTTGTACACGTGAGGGATTAGAGTTAATGTCTGAATCTGAACATTGGTTCGCCGACGGTACATTTAAGAGCGCTCCTTCTATATTCACACAAATATACACTATTCACGTATTGATATATAATACTGTAATACCAGTAGTTTTTGCATTATTACCTGATAAAAGTACTTCAACATATTCTTATTTAATCAAAACACTAAAATCGCATATACCATTAAATCCTAAAACTATTATGACTGACTTCGAACAAAGTGCGATATTGGCATTTAAGGAAATTTTTCCCAATATAATTTCTCGTGGCTGTCACTTTCACTTAAGTCAATGTGTATGGCGAAAAATACAATCGATACCCACGATTCACGAAAAATATATAACTGATGCAGAATTTTGTATTCAAATACGATTGTTACCAGCACTTGCTTATGTACCAGTATCTGACGTAATAGCAAGTTTCGAGCACTTATGTGAAAGTGATTATTACATAGAACACGAAGAACTTTTTCGACCACTACTGGACTACTTTGAAGATACTTGGCTTGGAAAGACGGTGCGTAAACGACGTCGAGGTCCAACATTTCCTCTAGAAATGTGGAATTGTTATGACGCGATAGATTTACCAAAGACTAATAATTCAGTCGAAGGTAACTAATTTTTATAAATAAATATATCTAAAATATATTAAGTATATTTTATAGATTTTTTACATATTTTATAGGTTGGAATCGTGGTTTTAATCATTTACTTGGATCGTGTCACCCAACACTTTGGAAACTTATAGAAGGGTTCAAACAAGAACAGACTAACACAGAAATGAAAATAGAGCAATACATAAGAGGACAAAATCCAATAAAAAAAAAGAAAAAATATCAAGATACTGCATTAAGAATTTTAGAAATTCAAAAACAATATACAGAAAGAAATATCTTAAATTATTTGAAAGGCATAGCCTATAATTTATCACTACAAGTATAAATTATAAATATTATATAATATCTTTTATCTTTTAATTTTTATATTTAATTTTTTAATATTTAATTTGATTTACGACTAAACTCTGATGTATTTCTAAACACGTACAATAATGATCATTTTAAAATAATATACTTTAGCTGTTTTGAACATTCGTTATTATGCCTTTTAGCTATTTTATACTTAGCTATTTTGCCGTCGCTA
This sequence comes from Melanaphis sacchari, assembly GCF_002803265.2. NCBI lineage: Eukaryota > Metazoa > Arthropoda > Insecta > Hemiptera > Aphididae > Melanaphis > Melanaphis sacchari. Next base: position 20,069 of record NW_020270957.1, on the reverse strand, counting down.
TTTTGATATTCGCTTTTTTGGATTCGCGGTATTGACGGTGACTCTTAATTGCGTACCTCTTGCATTTTAACTGTATATACTTCCGTTCTCTATTTTCTAAATCTCTCCTCCTTAACCGATCATCGTAATCAACGAAATATACTTTTTCTTCAAAAACTCCTCTCTGACTCTATTGACTACCCTTTCCTACTTGAACTTATAAATAAAAAAGTACCAATCTAAAACACCTATAATAATTTTGTTTTGTTGTTTCTCACTACTCAATCAATTAGATACTCGAGAAACTAGCCTCTCTACAGGATGATGAGAATCGTTAATCTGTCATTCCTCTTTTAGATAAATTCGTTTAGCTAATGAAAATATATATTTCACTTAATTTTTAGTATGTTTTCATACTACACCTCTGTATATGGACTTTTGTCCGTAATTAATAAAAAAATAAATCAAATTAAATGATACCTTACTCTAAATACCGTAAAACAGTGTAAATAGAATAAAATGAATATGAACTTAATATAATGTCTCAATATTAAACGCCGTAACCTAGCTCTCAAGCTAACCTTGGACTTATATGTAATCTATATCTCTATTTAAAATGTTAACAAAATGTTCAATTTTATCCTTTAGGCAAGTTTACAATAACTTTTTACCTTTTTGATATATATAGGTACATATACGATATAAACAATAGATATGTAATTCAAAATACAAATGCGCTTTTCTAATTTCTAGATATGAACCATGTATTTAAATTCTAAATTAATGTTATATTCATACTGCAAGCCACAACACAATGAGTGGTACGCACCATAAGCAATTGGGTTTAGAAGAAAAAAATGTCTATCGTCTTGAAAAGGTTTTGATACATTCTTAAGGAAATAATTCAAGAATAAGAGTAAAAATAATAAAATTTAAAAAAATATATTTAATAAATAAACATCTCAAGTTAAGACCCCTCATTACAAGGATAATTGGGTTCTGGTTGCATTAGTTGTGCCACTAGGAATATAGGATTAAATTAGTAATTTAAATTTCGGTAAAAAATTAAAAGTAAAAAAAAAAATAGTATTATCATCATCATTATTTATTTAGTAATAAATAGGTACGCGACAAAATAAAATAAAAATTATAGTCTTTATCTGGCCTATATATATATATATATATATAATGAAACAAATTCGAAACTTTCTACTCTGAAATGTAGGTACTTAATATATTTCTTGTAATTTTCTTAAAACCATACAAACATTTCTGCAATAACCATTAATAACTATTGTTTTTTAAGGTGTTAGTGAAAAAAATTAAAAGCACCAAAACTTACAGATATAAATCATGTTCATTTTACATTATAACATTTGTAACCGTGTTTTAAATTTGTCATTCATTAGCATGTTTATTAATATCGGACGACGCAATTTGTTCGTTATTTTCAAACAACGACTCGTTAATGTTTTAAGTATTTATGCAACCGGATAAAATGTCAAGACAACAGAAATCAGTGACAGCATAAAAAAAAACCATTTCACTGATTACTGCCGTCAACTCCATAGACCACCTAATTGGACTAAATCAGAATATGTAATTTTATGTCTGTTGTTTATGACAACCGCAACTCTTCAAACAAGAATAATTAAATAACTTTCCAATAATTACTTCCACCACCATCTCGTCGAAATTGTACGATTTTCTTTTTAAATATAATGAGAAAAACATAAGGTACTTTATAAACCGCATAAAAAAAAAAACAAAACTATTTACTGATAAAGAATGTTATTCTTAAAATACGTTTTGTCACCTCATCATTGGAAACTAAGAACCGAATAACCAATTACAAGTTTAAATGGATTTTATTATTTTCATGAAACATGTTTCACAACAAACATTCTCTCCAACCCACACTAGCATATACTAGTAAGACTACTAAAACTATACTAATAAGAATATCTCTTTAAGATAAAATAATATAAATAACTAATCAGCTAATTGATTAAAATCAATTTAATAATTACATACTACACAATAAAAATTTGTAACCTTTTACGTATATAAGTGCAGTTTTTATCATAACCACAACACACGGATAATTAGGTACTTTTAAGTTAGTAACTACCACTAGTACTCGTATAGTACAATGTTCCCAATTTTATAACGAGATAATTTATTACATATGTACAACTCAAAAAGATGAAGGTAAATATTTTTTATATTAATCCAATTCGTACATTTGCTTCTATATATTATTGTATAATAAAATATAACTTTTCAAAATATAATAATTATAAAATTGATTAAATTTCTTCATTTGTTGCCTTAATAGGTATTTAACATGTAATCCAACAGCACCACAGCCTAAAGGTAAATTATTATTATTTTAATGCTCGATAAATGCCTTGTTCACCAAAATCACATGAGAAAATGTTACAATGTCAAATAAAACTAAAATATTTCAGTTAACTTTTATTATGAAGAATATAATATATTTATATTTTTTTATAACTAAATGAAATGAAACAAAAATAAGCGTATAAAAATAGTAAAATATTTGAATAAAATAACCATGTAGATATAATAGAAATCGCCCATAGGTAAAATACAATAAATATCTCTTGCACATAAGATGAAAATATTGTAAGAAATCGATTAAATCTAAAATTATACAACAGTATTTGTAAAAACACATATTTACAAGAACAATAACTAGTACAATTTTCTCTTAGTAGTGAATATAACACACAAAGTGTACATAGTATAATAAGAAAATTATTGATAATAATGTTTTAACAAGGAGATGATGTCATACTTGGAATACACAAAAAAAAGACATTACATTGACTAAAAGTATGTTTTAAATAAGTACTAAATTAATGTCTAACTCAGCAACATATAAGATTTTAAAGCATAATTTTCAATCTCTTCTTTGATATTTTTACTACTTTTGTTAAGTTATCTAGCATCATTTTATAAAAACAAATGAAAAAAAAAATTAATGAGCGATTTCTTATGTATGATTAAATGTGATGGTAATTATCCCCATATTGACTAAGATAAATAAACTGTTGAAATCATACAATATAATCACACTTAAAATGATCCTTGCATATTTCAAAACCACAAAAAAAAACAATAAAATTATACAAAACAATTATTGGAATGTAGACATAAACATGTTATTTTCTTTCGTGATTTTAATCATTCTTCTTATTTTCAGATTCTTTGTAAGGTGGCGGAAGTTCCTGAAACATAAAAAAATATGATTTACTTCAACTCAAACCAAAAACCAGAACATATTTAGTAACACAAAATTATAACTGATTAATTTACTTTTAATTAGTGGCCTGTCATGATGTTAGTTAAAATTGTAAACAGGACCATATTTAAAATATAATATATTAAATATATCAATTAACATCACATACTTCAATTGAGTGCTCAACTATAACCAACTATAAGTTATAATCAAGTTACAATATATTACATTTAACAAACATAATAAGTATGCATTATTTGTTAATTATAATTAATAATATTAAGTTTAAGTTACTTTTAATTTAAATAAAAAAATAATAAATATAAGTAGAACCATTTTTATTTCATGATAGTTAAAATAATTAATTTATAAGAGCTGATTTTAAGGCTGTAAAAATTTCATTTTATAATTATTAAACAATATTAATCATTTTAACTTATATTATGTTTTTCTTTAAATTCATTCAACATAATATTTTTAATTTTTATTGTTTTTTCAATAACAATAAATTTATGTAACATTAATTTATAACATATGATTGAGTTATAATTTAGTATTTATTATTTTAATAACAAAATTAAGATTAATTTTTTTTTAATGTATTATTCTGCTTAAATCAATAAGCGTAGATGTACATTAAATGTAAAATAAAAAATAAATTATCAACAAGTATAATGTTAAAAATTTAAATGTTGAAAAAAATATATGAATAAACAATATCTCCCTCATGACACCAACAATATATAAAAAATAAATTACATAAGAATAAACAAAAAATAGGGATCCCCAATTTAATTTAAATATTAGCTTGAGGTAATCTAAATGTTTATCAAAAACCACAATATATAGTATATATTATACACAATGATTTATGGTAAAAATATTTTATAAAGCAATAATTTTATTTAACTCACAAATTAGTTTCAGCCCTAAGTTGAGAGAAACATTTAGATATAGAAAATAATAATGATATATTGATAAAACACAGTCAACGTATTTATGTTCCTTTAAGTTGCTAATCTCAAGATTAAATTCTTGATACACAAGCTAATTTGTTTTATCATTAAAAAAATTAAATATTTTTATAAGTTTATAACAATGTTGATTCATATTTTTTAAATAAATAAAGCAAATAAAAACTTACATAGTATGATGGTGGTGGAACATAAGCCATTTGTGGTCGGTTGGGATCAAAGTATGCACTTTGTGCTGCTTCTGCTGCTTTTGCATCTGTAAATATTATGTATCTGTTACTTTAAGATTTATACATTTTTTAAAATACAATTATTTTAATTATTAATTATAATATTACCATTTTATAGCCAGATTTTTTTTGGAATTTTAAATTTAAATTAAAACATACATATTAATTACAGTAACTACAATGTTCAACAGTCTGAAGTACTACAATAAATTTGAATAGCTCTATAGTATTAAATAGATAATAAAAAAATTTAAACATATCATTACTTTTTTTTTTTTATTACATAAATATCAAGTATAATATGCTCTTTTTAAGTCAAATGTTGATTAATTTAACTTTTTCTTCACTAACTTGTTCAATTATTTTTGGTATTATCTATGAAAAAATTAAATACTACTGGTAAATAATCAAACTTTAAAAACAATTGATTAATGTAATCCTGCAAATTGTAAGTAGAATCACATTAAATTTTACATTGAAATATTGTGATGATGATAATGACTAATGAGGTAATTAACAAACTAACTTATATAACAACTATTAAATAGTGATACAAGTCATTTATGCATAGTATAATAGTATATATTATGATCTTGAAAGTTTTATACTAATATTTTATATGCACACTTCTTTTCATCAAAAAGTATAAAAAGTTAAAGAAAATTTTTGGTAACCGATATACAAATATAATAAATAAAAACCAAAAACTATTAATACCTTGTCCATTAAAAAGTTGTGGAGGAGGAGCTGTTTGTGCAGGTGGAGCGCTTGCATAACCTGGATTGCCAGTGAAACCAATAATGCCTGGATATGGTGGAGGCATATCGGTTATATACACAGATTGAGCTAAAAAAATAAATAAATAATGAACTATCTTCTTTAATGATAAATAATATTTGTCATATAAAAAATATACAGGTAAACAAAAGATTTGTGTTATAAATAAATATTACTAAAAATCATTGAGCAAAATATATATTTACGAGGTGGTGCATCTGGAAAAGCTGCAGTTGAAGGCATCCATCCATAGTAGCCAGGAGGAGGTACACCATATGGAACATCAGCCATATAGTATGGACCTTCAGGTGGTGCATAGGGTGGTGGATTATCCATTTGAGGATAGTTACTATTAGCTAAAAAAAAATGAATTGATTTGTATTGAATATAGATCTGAGTACAATTATTATATTAAATAAAAAAAAAAAACATACCCATTGATGCAGCTCTTAACATAGCTCTTCCAAAATCAATAGCACCTCCTTTCTTAAATATCAATTTGAATTTTGCTTCACCAACCCAATTTCCATTAGGTTGAGCACGTACTTTACCTTTTATATAATTTGAACCAAATACTGGTTGTTCTAATTCCACCTTATTTTTATAATAATCACAAAATTATATAATGTAAAAACATTTATAAGGTATTTAAATTTTAAAAAAAACACTTACGTCTTTAAGAGTAACAAAAGGCATACTAAATGATAAAAGCTCATCTTTGTCAGATTTGTTGATGAAAATCAAACGATGAGTAGTTAAAAACAGTTTTCCCACTTTTGAACCATGAAATGCTCTACCATCCTGACCGTGAAAGTCAATCGTAACAGCATCAGTAAACAAAATAATGCTAAAAATAAACAAAATTATAGATAAGTACATTTATTTTACTTGTCAAAAATACCTAAGTAAATAAAAAAAATTTAAACAACTATTGAGATTATTATTATAAATTCTATATCCTACCTATACATTAATAATCTAAAAAAGCATTTTCATTTTAAATACAGAACACTTACTAGAGGGTAAACCACTAGTAGATAACTATTTAATACAGCAGTTTTTCGGTTTCCGAGGATTTTCAGACTTCTAAAGATATATATTGATTAACACTAGCAGAATAGTCTTACTGAATAATAAGCATAACTTTGATTTAAAAAAACTTTTAATTTAATAATTCAATTTTTATTTGAGTTAGTTAAGTTTCAAATGTTTAACAGATAAGTGGATTGAAAAAAAAAATGAATTTAAAAACTATCTGAAACATGACTTATAATCACAGATAAAATAAAATTCAAAAAGTTTTGCAATTTTATTTTTTTTATTGTGAGTAAAATGCAATTACAATAATTTACTAAGGGATAAATCAAACATAAATAAGTATAACTAATAAAAATTCCCATAAATACAGCATTTATTATAAAAATAAATGCATAATGTTTTTATTGGATAAACAAATTATACCTATTACTATAAATTTTAAACTTAATTACAACAATTAAGTATAAAAAACATGATTATCCATTTCAATAACTTGATGATAAAAGTAAAATGAGAAAATACACTAGAAAATAATTGTTATTCAATTTCATTAGGTACATAATCCTATAAAATGATTGCCGCCCATAGAATATTCTAGAACATTCTAGACTATTGCAAACAATGGTGAAATATATACAACTACCTATATAGTTATAAAAATCAATTTTGGTTTCTATCCAAGTGCCCTGAGAGTGAGAAAATATAAAAAACAAATAATTCATTAGTTTGTTGTCTAATATTAAAATATCAACACAATTATTTTTTTTTTTTTATAATTACCTTTAATATAGTAAGTAAATACAGAGACAAATATCTGAGACTAAAGATACACAATCAATAAAATATATAAAACACATATGTAATATTATAATATAATACAATAGTGGAGATCCTCTCGTAAAATCGACATCATAACCATTACTCTAACATTTTGGATGGAGTCCAAATTAAAAATCTATTCTAAATGTTCTAATAGAGGACTACTGATAAATAATAGGTACTATATACTAAAACCCACGTCATATAGAAATACGAATGGCGTTCACAACCGAATTTCATTCGAGAATAAACCCCTAGTAAGATAAGGAAATATTAATTATAAATAAGTTCGTCCGAAAGACGAAAAAATAAGATAGAAAACTGGAACGCGGACTGTAATGCAATTAGCTGCATCTGCAACGATTTCTGCACCTAGTGCATCGGTACTTGGTACTTAGTAGTACCAATGATTATAGAATATATTCTATAATCAATGGTAGTACTATCTATATAATAATAATAATCTGTAGGTGGTATTAAACGGATGTCACGGGGTACACATAATTATTAATATGACTCACCATTCACCAGCATGTATTAGGCAACCACCGCCTTGAACGTGAGCAGTGTTCAACGACATGATCGTCGTCGGTAGTCTTGTCCAGCCAGAAATCCAGATGGGATAGGAAGAAAAATTCAATACGACAACGGATGTATATGAAACCGTGTCAGTGGAGGCGTAGAGAAAATGCTCGGCCGATTACGTCACACGGAGCAAGCTAATACGCAAACGCAAAACGACAACGACACGATTTGGTATCACACTGACGAAGTGACAAGCAATAATTAATAATAAAAACCACACGCGCTAGGTTATTACTACTAATCACGACGTAATATTATCTCACGTTGGCAAGTGCCTGAGCGTGCGCGCGCGACAGTGTACGTGTGAGAGCCCGAATGTTTTCTTATAATCGCGAATTTTCTTTAAAAATCTTACCACTTAACACACCCGACGTGATAACGGCGTTAATATGAATAACGCGATAAGTAAGCTTGTTTTTGAACGTCGAGAAGAATGCTACCGACGACGGCGATGTACAACAATGTCAAACAATTTTCACTTAAAAAGTATAAAATATAGAAGAAACTCTCACGTTTAAGACGGAGGAAGATGATCTGTCGGTATTTCGGTAAAGATACGATTCTTGGATGAGCCGCGGGACGGGGTTGTTCGACAGGCAATAATAACTACAGAATACAGATACGAATGACGCACGGCACCAATACAACAAATTACGACTGCACTTGCGTCTGCAGTAAACAGCTGCTGTCGTGATTAGAGAGCAGAGATTAGACATTCTTGGCGAATATTCAAGGTTACGCTGTGCCACAGTGTCGCCAAGCTCGAAATTTCCGCTCGACATAACATGGCCGTATATTTTCAAAATTTCAAACCGCGTTCCTGCTTACAATAGAAATACTCAAATACCTAATACTTATCGAGTTAGTGAACAATACATTATTATGTCTATAGTGAAAAATTTGGTTGCATGAAAAAGTAAATTGAAAATTCATAGTCATCACTCATAATTCACAGTAAAAATAATCGAAGTACATGAGGATGTGATATTGCGTTGTAAATAAATTAATAGTAGATAATACAATTACGAAGAGTTATTAATTGTTTTATAGATAAAAATTAAAAATACTCACCTCTTTTGGCTTTTAAGGATAAATAGCCTAAGTATATCGAATATCGATGTTATATTGAGCTCAGGGCTTGCAAACGTTATAATAACGTTATGATTTTAAATTATAATATTACATTTAACAAAAAACGAATGAGATTTGTTACGTAATTATAACGGAAAACAATAAATATAAATAATTAAATAATACAAAACAAAACATAACGATTAACAAAATATATGATGTATCATGAAACAAAACATAATGCAAAACGTTAAATATATAGTAGGTATATCATTAAATGAAATAATTAATTTCCAATTATTTAATAGTTATAATTTATAAAACATATTACAAATTTTAATTCTGAATAACGATAAACTTAAAAATTTTTTAAACACTTAAATTATAAATAACGTAAAACAATTTTTTTTTTTCAAATGCAAGCCCTGATTGGGCTATACAAGTGTGCTACTTGTAAAGTCTCTAAATATAGGAAAACAAAAATAAATATAATAAAAATAATTTATAGAAAAATATATTTAAATTACATTAATATTAATATCTACTTAATTTAAATATTACAAATAAGTTATAACTATATATTTTTTACATATTAATATTATGCAATATTGTGCAACCAAACTCAAAAACATACGATTGAATTAAACACACAGTCAATAATCCTAAACATAATGTGAAATGTGTAGATACTGGGTAATGTGATTACATGGATTCGTATTTCAATTAAAAAAAATAAGTATAAGTGTATAACCAGAAAAAAAATAATTGAACAAATATTTAGTAACAAAAAAAAGGTAGATAAGAATATAAATAATACAGAGATGCACGTATCGTTTTATATCTACTATTAATAATACCAATTATAACTATCCTTAATATAGCTAATAAATAATAATGGTATGTCTGTAAATGTAATATTATTTAAAATATAAATTTCTTTAAAAATTAAATCCAAATAATAGCACATAATACTATATTATTTTATCTTACTATTGCTAAACAATTTTCAATTTTAATTTATTAATTGTTGGTTTTTATTTTTAAGTAAACACCATAGATTAACTAAAATAGTTTGATCGTACATTTGTATTTTTACTTGACTTTGACTTATTAGTAATTAGATGGATACCATTGCATTTTTCTTGTATTTCGTCTTTACAACAAGGTAGTTATTTTAAATGAAACCTATTGTTCTAAGCGTTCTTTTTAGTTTATAATTTTATATTATGTATTAATATACATTGTTTATGAATACCATTTTATATGTACTCTGTTATAATTGACTATTGAACAATTATAATCAGGGGTGTCAATGTATTTTGAAACACCTATGACAATTTTATTTTGAATCAATATACACCCACCCACCCTGCACTAACAAAAATATTCCTTTTCAAAAAAATATTTAAAACAGCGATTTCTTAACTGTGCATAATAAACATATTCGAGAAAGGGGCCTGACTACATATATAATATATATATTAATATACTATATACCACTTAAAGATTTAATATTTTAAATATTTAATGAAACCTAAACATATTACTTTTTTAAATCAAGGCTTACATGTTGCGTAAATGTTAATAACTTTTCATTCCCTATAGGCCATGAACCATAATCACCAAACATTGACGCCAAAGTTGATGATATAATTTAATCACTATATATTTTATAATAAAATATAAATATTAAATACAGTAGTGTACTAATGTGTACTGTGTAGTACGTATTAGACATTAGTATATAGCATAGCGTAATGACTAATGAATAACTGATGAGTTACCTAGTACTTAGCCAGTACCTGGATACATTTTACTTATAACTTAATGTAGTAAAACGCATAGACACTAGACAGTAACACTGAGGTCTTTATTTTCCTTCACATTATACCCACCCAGCGTCCCAGCATCCCACCCATTTATTCATATTTGCAGCTTATAATAAATGTCAGGCAATACCAACTTTCGGCGCTTCTAATTATAATTATAATATTTTGTAGATTGCATGTAAAATCTCAAAACCGCAATATAAATATTAGTGTATGTTTCTATACGGTTAAAATTTTTCATCTATTAACCTTGAAACATATTTACAAAGGTAAATACATAGGTATTTTACAATAAGCAATTTAAAATTATATACAACGACAGTACCTAACATTTATTTGGTACCACACTACAATGCCCTTAATTTTCGGCTGATTTTGTTAGGAAGTCCCTAGTTCCTACAGACTAACAAAACTTTTAGAACTCGTGCTATAACAAAATAAACATAACAAGTCCAAGCGGTTTTATTGCTGCAATCATGTGTGATTATAATTTATAACCAAGGTATACATCGCGTATAAGTGCATGCCCCGACTGAAGTAACTGCGTAGCAGCATCAACATCGATACGAATACACGATCCTGATTCCTGAGTCCTGACCTAACTGTTCATTTTCAGGTTACACGGGAATACGAGATAGCTACATATACGTACACATCACAACTACATCAATATCAATATCATGTATTATGTAAACGTCATTACATGTATGTATATTTTATACATTTACGACATAACTTGTCGCCCTGCAAACGGTTTTCATTGACGACCGTAACCCACTCATCGATCGCGTCTCTCCTTTTTAACACGCCCCCGACTCCGCAGCTGCCACACGCGGCTCATGTCGAGGAGGCAGATGCAAGTCACACGCGCGCATGACGCCTGCGCCGACACACATACTCAAGCCAGAGTCGTACTTACTCGAGTTTACTTACAAGTTTCACGTGCGCGTGTATGCGTGCAGCAATATAGTTGGATTATTAATACGCAAGTCTGAATGGTGTGCGAATATTATAGATATAACGGTGGCGCACCGTACATCACAGCTGAACAACAACAACAACAAAAATAATGCGCGCGCTGTTTCGAGTTTTTGATAATACATTATAATTTTAATAATAACTATATAGCAGTGTATGTGTACAATATTGTGTATCGATATAATATAATATAGCGTGCGAAATTTTGTACAACAGCAATCACACACATATACATATATAGGTAGGTTTAAAAGATATTCGGCGTAAATAGTACTTCACAGTGCGGTGATTTTCGTTACTGTAGTTCGTCGTGATGGATGAGAACCTGAGCAGGGGCTACGTAGCCCTGGGCAAACGCGGAAACATTTGTCCACTGGCTACGCCTCCAGTAGACAACATGGGCAAGACTTACATGGCTATGGTGCTGGCGGGCGCCGGTTTTCTGTTTCCATACAACAGGTAACCTTTCATAATATAGTATATATAATACGTATAAGGTATACTTATTTTATGTGTGTGTACATATTATGTACATAATACAGTTTGCAGAGGATGACATTTTTCCTAATTTTGAGGGGAAGGTAAAGAATAATTTAGAAAACTTACCTAGCTAATTAAAAAACAAATCATTTTATAAAAATTTAAGTAATAACCAATTATTATATTATAGTATTGTGATCCATAGTATGATATAGGTATAACTATTTATGTTTTATTTAGCATCCTATGCAAAGACGGATCCGGGGGAAGAAAGGGTCAAAGCTTTCTTCCAGAGTTTATGCCTCACATCACACATACATAATTTCCTGTTTTTTTAAATAAATATTTAATTTAATAATTTGACTATATAGCCATCTAGATAATTAAATACATTTAAAAAATATGCAGATTACCTGCATGTGAGTATAGCTAATAATTGAACAATCAAGAAAAGTTTTCTATTTTTAAACGAATAAAAACTCTACTTCGTTCCAGAATGAAAAAAGATCAACTAACTTCGTCGTGTAATATGTTTAATGAGTATTGATGGAGTAAAACAAATTTACCTATTAATAAATTTAAAATTAAAACATTTTTTGTGGTAACTCGCATGTTTTTTTTTTTTTTTTGATATTTAATTTTTTAAACGAACTACAGTAATTATTAAATATGTGAAATACCTACTAAAATATTACAATTTAAAAATACTAATAACTCATTTAAAAACTAAAATATCGTAAAAAACTGAAATGACAAAATCACAAATATTTTATTCTTACCTTTAAATTTTATTACATAAAAAATTAACAAATTTTATATCTACATTATACATTTTGAGACAACACATGAGTATATAGTGTCATATTATTATATTAATTCCTAACATTATTTCGCATATACCTAATATATATTTATATCATTAACAGTGTTTTTATAATAATGTAAACCATATAATATGTCAAACATAAAACTTTTACAAATTTGATTCACAAACGTTTTTTCAAATGAATAAAGTTGTATATATATATGAATTACAAAGTCAACTTAACCTTATTATTTTATTTTTTTTTTTTTAACTTGTAGTTTTGTCATGGCTGTGGATTATTTTCAAACCAAATATCCTGTTTCGATGGTAGTTTTTGACATGACGATCGTGTACATTATGGTAGCGTTTGTCGCTGTCCTCACCAACAATTTACTAGTCGAAACACTATCTTTCACGTGTCGCATCAATATCGGTACACATAACACCAAGAGACTATTTCCGTACACCATATCTGATTTCAATAGTACATTTGTGTTTGGATATTTATATTTTATAATATTTGTACAGGTTATGGACTGACAATTTCGATGCTATTGTTTGTGGGTGCCGTGGAAATTTTATGGGATGAATTATTCACGCTGGATACGTCATATTGCCTCAACTTGGTAGCTATTGGACTCATTGCATGGGGTGCAACAAGTAAACGAATTTTCAAAAAAAAAATCGATTTAAACAAATTGTATACCTGTATGTACATATACATATTTTAATTTGACAGTCCAGCAATCCAGTTTTTATGGCTACACCAGTATACTACCTATAAAATATACACAGGCCGTCATGATCGGAGAAAGTTCGTATTATATAGTATATATACTACGGTAAAAATAAAAAAATATAGAAAATATTAAAAGAATACTAATAACATATCTAATAGCATTTGATGTTAGCATAATTATAATTTTATTATACTTCTAGATTATTTTTTATATAGTGACATAGTTCAAATATTTATTTGAGTAAAAATAATAGGTAATATTGGAGCCTTATATCCCGAATTCAAATTTTCGACTTCAATCCAAACTAGAAAATTAGTAACCAAATTTTAACCGCAAAATCAGAATTTGTAACCTAAAGATTTTTCCAGTCTTCGATCAAAAGTAATATGTTACTTAGATATATTACGCAATAAATTAGAAAACAAAAATTTTGAAAAAGATTTATTAGAGACTGATGATGTGGTAAATAATTTTGATTTATTGAGTTCATTTAAAGAATGAATTAAATCTATTTTTATTAAACGTAAGCCTCAAATTATTGGTATCCAAAGAAAACTTAACCATACACAGTAAATTTCTGAAATAATTTAGTGGTAAACTCTATGAAATTTTTCCCTTGCTGGTCCCCATTATGGTCGGAACATTTGGTTATGATTAAAAAAGCCACATCAAGCAGCAGAAATTAATGTAATTTTAACTTAAAACAAAGAATATTTAATAATAGCGCATAATGCCAATCAAAGTTGATAATTTTGTTGAAAAATTAGTTAATTATTATAGAGGTATCAACAAAATATGTTTTCAACAATAATTTATAATGAAACTTCAAATACAAACGATGTAATTGAAACCAATGTAGTTTCATGAGTTGGCGTAGATACATATTATAGTGAAGAAGAATTTGGACTGACTAAAAAGTTTTCTGTGTAATTATATAATTAAATTACACAAAAAAGAAACTGCAGTTAAAAGTCTAAATTTTGTAATCGAGATGCTCAACTGAGTGTTCTTTATAGGAAAACATTTATCTAGGGGTTAAATCTTATGTTACAAATTCTGATTTTACTGTCACAAATTATTACAAATTGGTTACTAATCAAAAAAAAAAAAATTACAACATTTCACTTTTGAGGTGCCAGATTGACTAGTCGATAATAATGATTAATGATTACTATAATGATTAATTTCAAGGTGCTGCTGGACTTTGGGTGTCCATTAATAGAATATTCACGAAAATGTTAACAAAAGACTTACGGATAAGCACGTTCAGTTTCTTCGTGATAAGCCATCTGGTAGTTATGACGTCGTGCGTGCTATTCCAAATCGTACAATCATCTGATTTCGTCAAATTTTACATTGCCCGAAGTGAAGACTCGAAGAAAAAGATTTCATTGGAACCAACAGAAGAATATGTAAGATAATAATGAGTTTATGTTACATACATGCATCAATCTAAAATAAAATACAATTAGTTATTATTTCAATAGTATATATTATGCATTTACGCATATCATAGAAGTTATTAGGTTATAAAACTGGATTTAGTGACTGTTGTAATTTTAAGTTCAATTTAGAAAATGGTTATAATGAGTCCAATATACTATAAATAATAATCAAAAAACAAAAATTTATAAAAATTACTAATTTAAATATATGTCAATATATCATTAATTATTACTTGAGAATATTTTACTTATGATTCTTAAATATCCATTTATAATTATTGTGTTTAAACTTCAAGTATAAATAATAATGAAAAATGTCTTATCTTAAATTGTGATGGATAATTGAAGCAGTTGAAGGCTCATCAAATTAAAGAGAGATACAATATCATAACTTTATGTTCCTACTTCTTAAAAAGGGGCGCTTTAAAAGGGAGTGAAGGTGACAGACCTTAGACCATACCTAATAGATAATTTTTTTAAATTCTTAGTTTTTATAGTTTATTTTTTTTATAATTGTATATGTAAAATACATAGGTACATTTTGATAATCCAATTTGAATATTTTATTGTTGTATATGTATAGATTGATTCCGAACAATCTCAACCAGAACCATTTGCTGAAACTAGTTTAAGTACGGGAAAAATATTTAAAGACGAAAATGCATTTAGCTTTGCAAATCCAATGTATGATCCAAACGCAAATAGTGTACCAACGTATAAAGTTGAAGACGTCATGGTACACGTGGAAACAGGAAGTTCTTTTAAGCTACGAAAATCTACCCTATCTGAATTTTGGAGTTCATTTAAGAGTAAGTAAAGATCAACAATGTAATGATCCAATGAACTTTATATTTTTTTTTGTTACATAATTGTGTATATTATCGGCTATAGAATGTTATGTAATAATTTTAAATTAACATAGAACTACATTCTTCAACATGAAATATTGATCTCTACAAAGAATTTTGAAAAATAAAAATAATTTTTATTACATATTATATTATATAAGTATACAATATACATATTATATATTATCAAATTTATAACTTCGATATTAATAATAGGTGGATATAAACTAAGAGAAGAAGTGTCGAAGATCATTTGGAAACAAATGTTGGCGATTTTTTTATGCTACTTTGTGACGTTGAGCATTTATCCGGGAGTACTTTCCGACCTAGTCAGCCCAAGATTCGGCACGTGGATGCCCGTACTCGTGATGACCGTATTTAACTTATTCGATCTTATGGGAAAGGTAAGTGGAACGTACAATAATTTTGTACATAAACTTTGTTGAAGTTATATACCTCGAAATAATGTAATATTAAAGTGTTCAAAAAACACATTCCTAAACTTAACCTTTAAACGGATCGTATCTGTTTTGACTGTCTAATTTATACTTATATAGCTATACTTAATTTAACAACGATATGATCAACTAGATATAACTTACAATAAATATAATAATAATAATAATAAAAAATCTTTTATACCTATACGTATATGTCCTTTACTCCTATATGTATCCTATAGTTATTGGGAGCGTATTCTTACGAACGTTGGGATGACAAAATATTGAAGAGCACCAAAAAGCGTCTGTTCATGATTCCCGCCATTCTACTAATCGTTATAGTTCAACATCCATTCCACACGAAAATCATCAGTGAATTCATGATTATTTTGCAAACGGCCGTGCTCGGCGTAACCAACGGCATCACCGGCAGCGTCCCAATGATTTTCGCACCGGCTAAAGTCGTTGAAGAACGACGAGAACTTGCAGGTAAATATAAAATAACATTGAGTTTCATAGATACCTACTTATAAAAAAATTATAAAGATATAGGCATCATTGGCGTAACCAAAAGGGAATCAGATAGTGTGGAAGGGTAACTCGAATTGAGTCCTACAAATACTTTTGGGTTATCAAAGTTGAGTCCGACCAATATTGTTACTTGTTAGGTTGTTCGAGTTGAGCCCTTTCAGCCTATTAGTTAATGATTAATTAGTTGCTAGTAAAAATTTAAACGATATTGATTTTAAAAAGTCAAATTAGCAAATTTGCCTATTTATATATTTATTTGTCTGGTCTCGTAAAAATTGTTCCTTTTCTAATGTTTTTTACACGATTTCGATGCTGTGCTTTGTAATTTTATGCATGTATCTACTATCTAACTATATCACAAGAGTAAAAATATTTAGATGTCCCAAGTAAAAAAATGCATTTCATTTTGCGTGAAAACTTTTACAACTGTTAGTGGTCCGATTAGATCTTGTTGAAAATTAACTCTGATGTTTGGAGGGAGGGGGGATTTACGTGACCAAGTACCAAAATAAGAAATGTATGAACAAATTATAAATAAGTATTTGTCACTATTGTGTTCCGGACGTTTCAAAAGGATATATAAACAAAAAACAACAGCGATGTATCATTATTAAGTAGGTATTCGGTCCGGTCGATTTATCGTTGTTTTCACGCGCAGGTAACATAATGACGATATCGTACATAGCCGGCACGACGGCGGGCAGCATTTTCGCTTACGTGCTGGACAGGATCATACACTACGAGATCGGTTTCTCGGTCAGCTGGGCCGGCGCCGATTATCACAAGACGATGATGTCCGCCGGGGCCGCGACAATGAATACTGTCGACCCGTTCAACTTCAGCCACGTCACGGCCGACCCGGTCAACCACACAGGGTCGTCGCCGCTGCAGATGACGATCACAGTCGGCTCGCTGCTGCTGTCTGCCGCGCGCGGCGTCAATTCCACGACGACCGCGTTCCCGGGATAACCACTTCGACGGGTGACGGACACCGCGTGTACATTTGACACTGTAATACACCTATCCATGACACTGCGATATTGTTATCGTTATTTCATTTTTATTTTTAAATTATTAATGTTTTATTGTATTGTATGACTACGTTTGACACGGCTGGCGGGCGGTCGAAAAGTCGAGAAAGTGGCGTATGGCGGTTTTATAATAAATATAGGTAATGATATATAATATATGAATATAAAGTGCTGTGATAATATTGACGTCATCGTTCAGACCCAAAATGGCAAAAACCTCGAATGTTATTATTAACAGTTAATTAATAGATTAAGGGTTATATTGAGCAGCTGAAAAGGTATCGATATATTTGATATATAATTGTTGTTTTAAAATTTTTACACATTTTAAGGATATTGTGTGTGCGCGACTTTAAAATGTATAGGTACATGGTTAACTTACTAGGTAGGTACTTAATACTTTTGCAATAATGATGCAATATATACCTAACTACATAGGTACCTACTAACAAACATAATACAATATAGGTACCTACTGTCGTCAGTACACGATTAAAACAATTTTACAAAAAACTCACTTTGTAATACCTTTTTTTCCACTTGGTCCCTTCCGATCAATTTATATAATTAAATAATGTTAATAAAGTCATAATTTATTAAGATTTGAGATATTATATTAATAATTACATGAGTGGTGTTTTTGAATTTGAACTATAAAATTATAATGTATATAATTTTATGCGCAACATTTATTACGTTTTGGGTTGCGTGACTTTTCGATCGACCTACAGGCTACAGTGTTATAATACTTAATCGTATAAAAAACAGAATACATTTATACATCTATAATTAATATTTAAGCCATTTAATTTATGTCTACCTACAACAATTCATTGAAATAGGTACCTAGATAATATAAGTAATATAAGCTATCTAATACAGTAATATCTACCTATATGCTCACTTCATATTTCTGACACATATAAGTTAGGTACCTATATTACCTATAAGGTACCTATACAAAAAGCTAAAAGGTAATAGTAACATGCTACGTAGTACGTATTATCTATTACATAATGTAATGCCTCATTCCCTTAATTTATATTTAGATAGATACTATATTGTTGTGTACGTTTTTATTTATTTTTTTTTTTTGTTGAATAATAATTAATTTTTATAACAATAGATAAAATATTTTGTTTTTTTTTTTTAACGCCATTGCAGTCAAAAATCAAAATAGTTGCAAATTTGCTTTTATTTGCCTGGTTGTCTAATATGTAAACATTGTAAATACTGTATCAACGTTAAACTTATATGCTACGGTACGTATTAGAAAATAGCTCAAAATGTTTTTAAAAAATCGTAATAAATCTGTATTTAATTCATTAGGTACATTTATTTTCTAAACAAAATAATTATTCACAATATTATAACATAAATAATACATAATATATTTAATATATATATTTATGCGTGTGTATGTATATATATATTACTATATTAGGTATTTATAGATGCACTCAATTATTGTCATTGAATATATTAAATAGGTATTTATAAAATATTTGCGTTAATACTGAATAATACATGTTATACAACTTGGAGTTCTAGTATGATTTAAACTATGAATACATTATAAATGAAATAAAAAGATTTAGGCAATTAAAAATTATACTAATTTTATTCATATTATATAAACAGTATCTATTCTATCTTATAGTTATAGATAATATATTGATTATAGGAACTTTTTTTTATAAATTCATCAAATCAGTAACAGAATTGCATAATAAATCAAAATATAACTTGAATAATTAAATTAAGTACAATGAAAGTAAAATCATAAGTGCCTAAAACAAAATGTAGGTAAGTTAACAAAGATACACATAATTTATCGTTAAGAACTCATTATATACATAAAAATATGAACGTTTAACGATTTTGTGAATACAAATTCATAAACTATGCATTTCTTTAAAATATATTTCATAAATTAATAAAACTCACCAAATTATACTGATTATGAAAACAATTTAACTTTTAATTGAATTTGCGATATACTAGGTAGAAATTAAACTGGATCAAGAAATAGCATATGAGGTCTTATTTTTTTAAGTTTACTGTACAATTTTATTCTTATACTTAAACATCATTGTTTATCATGAAAATAAATATATTTACAATGAACATGCTTTTTTTATTAAACCTAATTCAAAAAAAAAAAAAAACCAACAGTTTAGTTAGCTCAATGTTCTGTTGAA
>NW_020270956.1:0-69606 GCF_002803265.2 Melanaphis sacchari | reverse complement strand
TACACATGGAACAAAATTACGCAATTCATACACGCGTGGTACGGCAATTCAACACAACGAACAGCCGCCTACGAAAATATGTTCCGTTACAGCACCAATCGACACTCAATCACAGATCCCCAACCTACACCACCCCTCCACTCATCACACTCACCTCACGGGTGACACGTGTGATCATTCACAATCGGCTACAGGGGCAGCCACAGGTGTAGGGACAAAGGCAACAGTGACACGGGTGCTCACCTTCACAGGTGACAGGGGCGCGAGCACACATAACTCGTACAACCCCGCGGTAGGTCAGTCTGCGCGCATAATACAAAAGGCGAACACAGAGACAACCTATAGCGACAGTATGGTAATGGCGGTTAACACCGCTCACCAGACAGTAGCTTTCATGGTTAGGAACCAGTTGTCCCGCACGACCGATTGCAATACTGCTAAAACGGCACACAGCCAGACAAAATTCCGACTTCCGCGGTTAGGTTAGCCACTTTTTGTATCAGTTACGTGTACTTTATTTATACGTAATAAACACATTATTGTTCTTAAGAGTTGTAAATTTCATATAAATAACACCCTGAGTCTGGATCTGATATTGGCACGCAACGCCACTGATATTAGTCAACTGAATAGTAATCGAGGACGTGGTTTTTACCGCCAGATGAGCGCTAAATTTAAATCTGAATCAAACGTGACCCCGAGGTACTTGGCCAAAGGAGTCATTTTAATCTTAATCCCATCAAGTCGCAAGTCTAGAGGCTTACTAAGTAAGCCCATTAAACATAAGGTTAAACATCAAGTTTAAACGGTTATTAAGTTAATTATGTAAATTAACCATGTATATTAAAATATTTTTTTTTAATAATATCATAAGAAACAAAAAAAAATCAGACTTCATTCTATGGAATTAATTTGAAAATAAAATGTTATACTTATATGATTTAAAAAAATGATTACAGTATAATGTTTAATCATTAATTAGTTATAGTAATAATAATTATGATTTATCATTAATTATTTTTCATCATCGTCATCATCCGTGTTATTCGAGAAATCTGGAGAATCAATATTATTCTGTAACATAATGTCAAATACATATTAAAATCAAAAATCTTTTATTAATAATATTCTTTACATTAATATTATTTATAATTCATTCTTAAGTTAATAATTAATAAAGAATGAAATTCCTATTTTGTTTTAATAAATAATGACAATAAAAACACGAAAACTACGAAAAATTATAATTACTAAATGAATTTGTAATGTGAAAAGCTTTAGTCATTCTGCTGTTAAAATATAGCAAGTGTCAAACATTGAAGTGTATTTCGCCATTGAGTAGGTGATGGTATTAAAAGAAATGTGTTATTTAAATTCAATAATAAATCTTTGTAAGCGAAAAATGTTTTTAAATTAATGTTATTACAATATAGTTCTTCACAAATATTAAGTTATATTTTCTTATACGTATATTTAATAAATTATTAGTAAAATGGTAAGTTGAAAAAAATTTTGTTAAACTAACTGATCTTTCGAGGCGTGTTGTTGCTTGTAACAAATTAAAAGCTTATGGATTAAATTCCATTAAATGTTAAGAGTACATTTTTACAAAGCTGGGCAGTTAATAGTTAAAAAAATAAATGAATATTAGAAAAGAATTTAGTTATTAAATAAGTCATTTTTTTATAAATAATTGTAACTAACTTAGTTATATTTTTAATATTAAAGTTATTTACAATTTTTTTTTGTATTATAGATTATTGATTCATTGCATTGATTTTTCATTACATACTTTTACATCATGAATGTTTAAGAAAAGTATTTATTAAGTATAATACTACTGTCCCTTCAAGCGCTCACGTAGAGTGCTTATGGCCAGATACTAAGTTAAAGAAGAGGACCTACAGCTGATTATAATTTTGAAAAAACTTATTATTAAAATTTAATAAGCATTTTTTGTAATAATGTCCAGTAATTTAAAATTAAATTGTTATTGACGTGTTTCCTCATAATAAATAAGAGTTAGACTTTTTAATACCGTCATTATAGTTGTTACATAAAATAGATAAAATCAGAATGATCACCTCAGTCGCCGAAAATGGTCCATCATATTGAATGCAAGTACCAGGTTGGCCACAAATCCAATATTGATGTTTTTTAATTTTATAATCTTTATACGATACTTTCGTCACGATGTTTACATTTCAAATTGAATTGCACCCATCCCAACTATTCAACTTGACACTTATTAATTACTTGTTACCATCGTGTGAAAATCACATTTTTAAGTTATTAATTTTGTTGTTTTGAGAATTGTTTAATTACACTGTAGTAGTGTTTATTTTTAAGATTTTAGTTTTTTGCAATGGAGTTGATTGTTAATAAACAGTCCAAAGTGTATTTAAAATGTTGCTTGACCAATTATTGTAAAAACTACATTTCGAACAAGGATTCGATACATTTTTTTTTTGTTTTCTCAAAAGAAACTGCTAGGTAAGTAATATTTTTTTAAATATGTATTTACATTTTATATTTGTTCTCGTTTTGAATAAGAAAATGTATTACTTGTTAATTAGTTCTATAGTTAGGCTCACAAAAAATGAACGCTGACTACAGCGATCCCAAACGGTCGTTTTATATTAGTGATAACCAAAACAATTTAGTGCGATTTTTTAAATATTTGATATACGTATTTTATTATAACACTATTCAACATACATATTACAATTTGTTATATTTTTACAAATGTTATGATTAATAAAAATAAATTAAAGTTACTATTTTAAATATATATCTTACAAAATTATATCTTATATTAAACATAATTTAATTGTACTAAAAAAAAAAAAAATGTAATAACAATTTATAAACGTAAAATAAAATTAAGTTTATACATTTTACAGGTAAAATTAATTTTCATCATCATCATCCACATCAGTACTGCTTTCACTTGGTTGAATTGTTAAAATAATGGGCTCTAGAATAATTTCTCTAGAAATGAGTTCACGAAAAATGAATAATGCTATACAAAATGTAAGGTTAACAGCAGCTATAGACAACTGCTAACATAAAAGGTCAATTCATTGAATACGGTCCTGCCGAAGTATTTGAAATATGCCATAAGACGTACAGCATGCCGTCGCGCCAGCCGGTAATACAGAATAATACTAGAAAATCTAAGAACCTCTGGCCTCGACAATGTTTAAGCTCCACCTATCGGTCGCTAGTGCTCACTTTTCATGGGGAGTTACCCATTTCCGCCAAAAAACATTTCAGGGAAAAAAGTTTGGAAACCAATGGTCTTAATTTTTAAGCAATATATATGTTGTGGTATATATAAAATAAAATAGTAATGTAAAATGTAGGTAATAGCAATAACATTTGTAAATAATTACGAAATTTCGAATAGGTACAACAAGATATACAGCGATAATCTTCGATAATTGTTGATAATCGTCGATAACGGAAAAAAGTATACACTGTGTCATAATTTATTTATAATTCGCACACAATAATTATCTGACAAATGTTAAATTCTTATATTTCGATTCAGTATCTGTTCTGTTCGTTATCAGTTTAACAACAGTTAATACGGTTTTTAAAATGGAATTTGTTGTAAACAAAAGAGGTAAAACGATGTTAATATTTGATGGTTTTAAATATGTTTATGGTTATACGTCAAAAACAAATGTAACTCGGTGGAGATGTTTCATGAAAAATTGTCCGACCATTATTTTGGAAAAAGAAAAAGTAATACTTGAAACGAAAAGTACGTTTTCTATCTACGAGTAAAATAAAAATATTCATTTAATTATTTATGAAAAATGAAATCGATTACAGTAGAAACCGTTTATAATGACGTTCAAAGGACCAAAAAAAAATAGGTCATAATAACCGGTTGTCATTACAACCAAAATGACGTAAAAAAATTTGAACTTCAAAACATACGAGTATTATTATTATCATTATTTATGGAATATTGGAATGTACATATAATATGGAAAAAGAGTAAAGATAAAAACATTTAATTATGTACATATTTAAATTAATTAATTCAATTATTATTTAAAAAAATCTGTTATTTTAGATTAAATTTTGTTTGTATAAAAATCACACCGGTGTCATTATAAACGGTTTCTACTGTAATTATTTATTATATATGATTATCTTTATGCTTTATTATAGGTGATCATAGAGACAATTGTTCAGTCAAAAATATAGATCGTCAAAAATTAGGAACGACATATAAGTGGAAAGCTGTCGAAGATTTTTGTCAAAGACCTAGAAAAATAATACTAGGTGAGATTCAACTATTAAACTTATACAAGTATACAACATATTTAGTCCAGATTATTATTTTAATTGTTTTTCAAAATGTATGTAACAGATTGTGGAAATATAAATTAAGTAATAAAAAAAAATAAACTATTTTTCAGGAGAAATTAATGCTTTTGGAGTTGCCCCAACAATGACAACAAATGATATCTCTATACTACGAAAATGTGTGTACCATGTTCGTCGTCAGTTTTTACCGACGAATCCAACATGTATAGCTGATATTTACAGTGCTGTAAGTTCAGTTAATACTTTGACGACTAATGATGAAGAATTTTTGCTGGTGAATGATGATATTTCTAATATAATAATATTTTCCTGCAATACCAATCTAAAAATGTTATGTAAATCCGAAATAATTTATGTGGACGGCACATTTTCATATTGTCCTTCATTATTTACCCAATTATTTACAATACATGGGTTAGTTAATACGTTTTATATACCTTTAGTTTTTTGTCTACTAAAAGATAAAAAAATTGAATCATATAAGGAAGCATTATTTCAAGTAGTGCAAAAATGTTTAAATTTAAATTTAATATTCAAACCATAGTCAATCACAATTGATTTTGAAATAGCTATTCACCAAGCTGTATTGTTAATACGACCATCCGTAATAATAGTGGGTTGCCGATTTCATTTAATTCAGAGTTGGTATCGAAAAGTACAAAAATTAGGCTTAACCTTAGAGTATAAAAAAAATGATTGGTTAAAACACAGTTTTAGCTTAACATTTTTGGACTCTTCGGAACTATCGGATTGTTTTTCATTTGATTTTATGTCAGACATCCCTGATGACAGCAGATATGGTAGGTACGCCGATTATATCTTAGATAATTCGAATTTTCCGCCAAGTATGTGAGCTTCACATACAGCGAAATTAACAAGAACAACCAACAATTGTGAATCTTTCCATTCTCATTTCAACGAACAATTTTATAAGGTACACCCATCATTTTTTACATTTTTACAAATACTTAAAGATACAATACAGACGGATACTTATACCAAAATTAACAGTGCTAATAATAATACAAAAAAAAAATCCAAAAAAAAAAAAAATATTAAACCGTTTAAAAACTACTGAAGAAGCAATTACAAAAAAAAGTTCCAATGAAATTAATAGGTACACTTTCCGACAAGGTTAGGTTATCCGACAAAAGGTGTTCAGCTTGTTCAATAGAAATAGCATCATTTGGATTTAATAATTGTTTAACTTTTATACTTCTACAAGATATTCACAATAGTAGGACGCGGCATTTATCCATGTCCCTCATCGGGTTATTATGGGCTGAGGAAAAAAATTAATACCTGGAGCTTCTTCTTTAAACATTAAAATACGAGAAGAATCCTTTAAAAATATTTGTTTTACTTTGGCGATAAGTTTATCAACTTTTAGAAAATACTTCTATTGGTTTTAGTGACTCTATATATACAGTGAGCTAGGCAAGTTATGTACACTATTTTAAAATATAAAACTTTAATTGTAGAAGTTGCTTTGACCATATACAGGTTTGCGTCAAATAAAAAAAACAAAACTTCATCGTTACGTATTCCATTGGGCCATAATATAACCATGGACTTATCAAAAAGTTTAGTTATTATAGAATAGTTAGCTTTTTCAAGAATTTTCGTAGCGTGTAAAAATATCTTATCAGGTTGATCAAGTTTTAAGGTTCCGATCACAACGTTGTGTATGAAACGTCCAATCGTATCTGTTGATTCATCTAAAGATACCCATATTTTTTTACCAGTTACATAATTTCTGATCATTTTCATAGTATCATCGTAGCAATCATTTATATATGTTTTACGTAAAGTAGTAACTGTTGGAATTTTATTCCAGTGTAATTTTTCAAAAATGACCGGAAATATATGTTACTAATTTTATATAAAGGAATATTACTTGACATAAATGTTTTACCTAGATCAAACGAAAAATTTGACTTTTCTGTATTTGTGACTAATTGTTGTACATTTGAATTTGTATTGTTGATTTTCTTATTTACTGCCATAGAATATTTAACTATTTTTTGATGTTGTGACACAATATATCGTCTATCGGCACATATTTCCACTTCACACAGTTACAAAAGAGAATACTGCCATTAGAAGAAAATATAGTGTCAGCAAATCAGTTATCTGCTGTACGGTCGTATTGCATTTTTCGTCGGTCGCTTATCGCTATTTCTTTATTTATTACCTATATTTCAGTGTATATCGATATATCATTTGTTTTTACGTACTTTATATTTATTTTATTCTTTCTCCGTCTATTTAAGATGCCCGTATGCAATAAATGTTCCATTAATATTACTAAAGCATCCTTCATAAAATGCATTGATTTTGACTTAACATGGCACGCAAAATGCCAATAATTCACTAAAGAGGATATCAATTATCGACTACTTAAAAGAAGCCAATAACATATGGCGATGCAGCAAATGCGCCAGCGCCAAAATAGCCTCTCTTAGATTCGAAAATCCAATCAACGTAGAAAGTAACGAACTACTTGAGATCAAAGAAATGATTTTACAACTCAGGGATTCCTTTAAAAATCACAAAGATGATACAGCCAAAAATTTTGAAATTCTGAATACTAAATTTAACGTTATTGATAAAACTATCACAGAAAACCAAGCACTGAAGACACACATATCTCAATTGGAAAAACAGATTAAATCCATAGAACGTCGTCAAATCACCAACGACATAATCATTGATGGCGTCCGCGAAAATAAAAATGAAAACTGCGCAATACTTATTAAAAATATTGGTAAATAGCTAAACGTAAACATAAATTACTCGATAATTAATGATTGTCATAGAGTTGGTTCTAACCATAATAATACGCGCCCTAGAATAATCCTAGTTAACTTTAGTAACCACCAAGTTAAAATTGATTTTCTTAAATCTCGACAAATATTTAGGAATTTCTCTAGTAAATTTATTGAGATCCAACCGGATGTACCCATATTTATTAGAGAACACTTAATTACCAAGGGAAATAAATTATTCAAAGAAGCCAGAGACTTAAAAAAAGCAGCTAAACCTTCAATTTGTATGGACAAAAAACGCCATAATCTTCTTACACAAAAACGAAACAGATAAGATAATACGTGTCGACAGCGAGGATACAATTGAAAACATCAAAGGACAATATGAAGATTTAAACTTCCAAAACACAAATTCGTAAATACTAATCTTATATATGTATTACTATTTTATTGTATTACATATTTTTCTCCTCAAATTGTAACTCTTATACTCATAACATATCACACAATTTGCTTTATCTCACTCAATTACCTATCATTATTACCGTGTATCAAACCGTTTATAATCACTATTTTTATGTAAACAATTTATCAATTATTATTATTTAATATTAGCCTTAATGGATTTATCTGTTAACATCATATTCATATCGATCCCAGAATTACAAAGTACATTTAGCCAGCTTATACGAATATTACTTTCTTTCAAATCATTATTTGAACGATATCGCTATCTGCGTTTCCATAACACTAATTGGCTCTACAATCAGTTTTACGATATAAGTAATGAATTGTTTATTATACCCTACACCATATTATAATGAATGATAACACTGATTACGCATTTGCACATGAAAACGTAAATACCGTGAACTCGTTAATTGCTCTTTTGATAATCTAGATACCTTAGTATACAAACAAAACTCAATCAATATATTGACAACAAATATTTGTAGTATTAAAAAACACTTCGATGAACTATGCATTATTCTTGATACATTGAAACCAAATTTGAAGTGATCGCTTTAACTGAAGCATGGCTAAGTTTAGATAACATATCAATTAATAACTTCGTAATAAACGGTTATACAACATACTCCACCACAAACAATAAAAATAAAAATTATGGTGTTGTAGTCTACTTAAAGGACACATTAAGTGATATCGTTGTTACTGAAATCAATACACAAGCTTTAACAGCCCTAAAGATCTCTTTTAAGATGTCAAAAATTGACTTCTTAATTTACGCGATTTATAAATCACCCAATAGTAATACAGATGTAACTTTACTCGAATTTAATGATATAATACTTTTAAATTCCACTTAAAAAACAGCTAGTTACAAAATGTTATTAGGTGACTTAAATGTTAATTTGATCAAGCATTCTAAAATACGAGAAGAGTACCTACTGGCAATGGCACAGTTCGGGGTTGCATCGCTTATCAATACCATCACTAGACCGATTTCAAATACCTGTATAGATCATATTTTTATTAAAACAAAGTCTCATGCTAACATAATACCAATAATTGTACTCTCTAACATTACGGACCACTACCCGACAATTCTTAGTTTAAGCAATATATTAGATAAAAGAAATAATACGCCAAATTCACTTAAAATATTAAAAACTGATAATCAAAAACTATCAAACTCAATTGAAAACCACAATTGGTCAGAAATACTTGAATTCACTGGTGTAAATAAAGCCACTCAATATTTCACTAGTACTTTAAATAACCAAAAAAAACCAAGCCTCGGCGGAAATATCCATCTCCTCAAAAACCAAAAAATTGAAACCATGGGGGCCACTACCACGATTATTAACTCAATAAGACAAATAGACCGTCTCTATTTAAAAGTTAAGAAACACCCCATTAATTTAAAATTAAAAGATTACTACATAAAATTTAGAAATAAAATTACAAAAATAATAAAAAATGCAAAGATCCTTTACTATAAAGCAGAATTACTAAAATCTGGAAATAACACAAAACTTAAATGGCAGACTATTAACAATATCTTAGCAAAAAAAAAAGAAATCAAGTCACCTTAAAGAATTATTAAATAACTCTAAAAACAAAAATGACTATATTGATGAAAACCCTGAATATGTTTTGGCTGAAAAATTTAATAAGTAATTTACAAATGTAGTTACCGATTTAATTACGTCACTAAAAAACCGTAAAAATACCTACAATTACACTACAAACTTCGACAATAATTCGCAAAACAAGGATTGGTTTAATAATTTCGACCCAATCACTCATGCTAAAATTTTTGAAGCTATCTCTAAATTAAAAAACGGATCTTCATCCGAACTAGATAAGATATCCTCTGATTTACTAAAAAAACATAGTTTATCATTTTGTAAACCATTAAGTCATATCTTTAATCTATGCATATCATAAAATAAAGTACCAGATGCCTTTAAAGTAGCTATAATAACCGCCATACATAAGGAAGGTCCTATCTCAGGTCTCGAGAACTTTCGTCCAATATCAGTTATCTCAAGCATAGCTAAAACATTTGAAAAAATCATAAAAAAACTACTTATATTCTTCTTAGAATAAAAGAATCTTCTTTAGAATATCAATTCGGTTTTAAACCTAATAGATGCACGGGCCAAGCATTAGCTAATGTCACAAAACTTGTACTGATCTGTATTGGTCCTTACTGGCTACGAGGACATTCCCGAGCCTGTGGAAGAACGGGGCGCTAGTCGTCATTAGGAAATCGCCCGATAAGGACCCGACGGAGGGTAGGTCATACAGACCCATTAGCTTACTCCCAGTTCTAGCTAAGGCACTGGAACACCTTATCGTGGCGAGAATCCGTAAAGATACGGACATCCATATGTCGGCCAGACAATTTGGTTTCACCAAGAACCTATCGACCGTAGATGCAATGACACATGCCTTCGACTGGTCAAATGAAAGGCGGGAGAAATACGTCGTAGGCGTATTCCTGAATATATCGGGGGCTTTTGACTGCCTCTGGTGGGCGCAACTAATAAAAGATCTTGAAAAGGTTAAATGCGGCTCTGGGTTGATCGCCCTGACAAAGAGTTACCTCGACGGCCAAATGGCCCACTTGGCGATTGGAGACATGACACTCTCGACGACCCTAACAAAGGGTTGCCCGCAGAGCTCGGAGTTCGGTCCCGACCTCTGGAGGTACGCGGTCAACCCGCTCTTGTTATCTTCCCCCCGGGACAGAGATAGTCGCATACGCGGACGATATCGCGTTACTCATCTCCAGGAAACACCGTCCGGAGCTCACGGACGCGCGAACGCGCTGCTAGAAATAGCGTCGAGATGGGCCACTGACAGGAAACTACTCACCTTCTCGGCGGCCAAGTCGCAGACCTTGTGGATCAAGGGCCAACTAAGTAAGCCCCTTGACTTGCGACTTGGCGGGACTAAGGTAAAAATGACCCCGGAGGCGAAATACCTCGGGGTCACGTTTGACCCGCAAAGGAAGTTTAGCTCCCATCTGGCGGAAAAGGCTGCGTCCTCGGTAGCGCTATTCAGTCGACTAATATCTGTGGCTAAGGCAAACTGGGGCCTTAAAGAAAGGACGACAAGGATCCTGTACAAATCGGTGTTCCTGCCGCGCATGAGCTATGCGGCCTCGGTATGGGCCGAGCGCTGCATGGCGCAGTACCGGCATAGGACACGGGCTAACACCGCCCAAAGACGCCCGTTACTGGCAATGACGGGCGCGTATAAGACCACGTCGACGATGGCGCTCCAGGTCATAGCCGGAGTACCTCCCCTCGACTTAGAACTAGTTCGGCTGGCTAAGATCGAACGGGATAAGAACGCCGTGAGGAGAGGAAACAAGTCGGCGTCAGAAGTTGCTGGAAAGGCGAAACAGTATTACGACACTACCATACGCCTCTGGCAGGAGAGATGAGTCGCCAGCGACAAAGGTAGGCGGACGGCGATTTGGTTCCCGGACGTACGGCGCAGGCTCGAGAGGCCGTGGTTCGTTCCGGACCACTACATCTCGCAGTTCGTGACCGGTCACGGGAATTTCAATTCGTCGCTCTGTCGTTTCAACCTTCGAGGCGAGGCACGTTGCCGATGCGGTCTTCCAGAGGAAACCGCGGAGCATGTGCTATTGGATTGCCCAGCATATAGCCAGAAAAGAAACAAGCTCGCAGCCGCAGCGCAAGCGGAAGGTGTGGACTGGTCGTACGACTGCGATACCATGACCTCCACGGAGGCCATGTTCCTTGTGTTCAAAAACTTCTCCCGGGAAGTCCTAGAACGTAAAGACGTAGGACGACCCCCCGGGCACGTCCCGGACCCCTAATTTTTAAACCATAGCGGACGGGCGTGTGGCTAGAGGGCATATGTGCAGGGCACGACGGACTGCCAGAGACATGGGGACAATCTCTCCTATCCACGCGGGCACAAATCGTCCGAGTGGGCCTAGCCAGATCGACCGTCGCTGTCATCGATGGCGGTGGGGCGAAAGCCTGCGAAGTACCGGATAGTGGCAGGCGAAGCGGGACCCGATAGCCGGACCAAAAGGGTCCTAAGACGACGCCCCCACAGGATCGTCGAACGCTCTCCGTACTAAGACCCGCCTAGCCGGGAGCGAGGGACGGGATACCTTGTGGTACGAGCTGAATGCCCGACCTCCTCGGTGACGGGACGCACGGAACATCTCGCGGGGCGAATTGGGTGCCTTCACTCCTTATGAACAAATTCTTGCCTAGACCGATATCTCGAACTAGAGGGGCCAGACCACCTGTCGGGCGAAGCACGTGCACGTATTCACTTCGCTCGGGGCTTAGGTTAGGTTAGGTACGAGAGAGGCACCGGCAGAAACGGCAATCTGTCGATAAAGAGCAAAACCGTACGCGCTATAAAGGGGTCGTCGCGGTACACACAGCGGTGCCCCGATCGACCTGCTTGCGGACAAGGCAGTTGCGAAGGCCTGAACGCCGGGTTTGAACCTCGTACCACGGGACTCGAAGTAAGCCCCGTCGAGTCGGCTTGCCAATAGCGCCTCGACGCTCCGGAGGTGTTGGACCCGAGGCGCACGACCGCTTGGACTCACCGAGGACTCTCGCTCGCCCGCACCGGGAAAGACACACTTGAGGAAGGACTCGTGATGGTTGTGGGAGTACCGCCTTAGTAGAATGGGTTTGACTCATGCAATAATCCGTCGGGCCCTGGCCGCGGCGGTCACTCATTATGACGCTTGAGATGAGGTGGCGCCCCGGGCGGGACTCCCGGAGTCATCCGGGGTTATTGCCCGGAAGAGACAACCTCGCGGTTATACAAAGGGGCTGATTGTCTCCAGGGCAACCCGGGAGAACTGGTCGACCCCGCAACACATGGAAAGATGATCTGTATTGGTAGTTCTTGAAATGAAGTATTCCAAAACATTGAAGTCGATCTTAAATTGATCCATTATTGGTTGAGCGATAACAGTTTATTTCTAAATCTCAATAAATCAACCATCTTACTCCACTCACTGTCTAAACAAACTTTACCACACATACACAATATAAAAATCTACGAATCCTACTGTAATACATTGGAAAGTTGTGATTGTAACTCGGTTAGTATTGTCAAAAACTTTAGGTATTTAGGCATAGAAATGTGCTCTGATATGAAATGGATCAACCAGATTACATCCGTCACAAATAAACTAAAAAAAATTATATACATAATGAAAGAATTGCGTGAAATATTGCCTTTCAAAAATATCAGAACTATATACCTAACACTATTCGAGTCAATAGTATCGTATGGCATAATCGGATGGGGTGATGCCTACAACAACGCTCTTCTACTGCTCCAGAAATGCCAAAACACTATACTCAGTGTCGCAAACAAAAAAAATTGGAGATATCAAACCGAAAAACTATTCAAAGACTTTAATGTCCTCAATATAGAACTCTTATAACTAATATCAATCACCATATATTTGAAAAAAACATAATCAATTGAATTCTATAAACTATGGGGTCAACACCAGATATGCAGCTAGTACATTTTCCTTAGATTGGCCCTCAAAAACAAATTGCCGAAAAGTTTACTATTTTTTGGGAACACAGATATTTAACTTGATGCCTAATGATATGGTTTATTTACCGCAACCCATATTCAAAAAAAAAAATTTACCACTGGCTACGATATGAATATGTGTGTTGTGTACACGAAATATTTTATAATTGGGAAATAATAAGATTATCTGTAAAATGTACAATGTAAATGTTAGATAAGATACGTTTGATATAGCGGTCATCGGTGACAATAAGCGATCGGCCGTTGATCAGTCGCAGTAAAACCGTACCTATGTAAGTACGTGTCGTAGCCGCTCGATAGGTGAACCAGCGAATAAAAAGTAAACTAATGCCAATTAAGTTGTTATTTAATTAACTTGAATTAACCTGAGCTAACGTAAACATTGGTCCTTCGTCCGGGATTGTTCAAATCGTCAATTAGTTTCAAAGTGCGAATTAAGTGTTACATGCGTTATTGTGTCAATCAGTTACCGGTCAAGAAAATATTATAAATGTATTAATCAGCGAAAAGATCGTGCGAAATACAGTCCACAGAAATAAAATTCATCCACAGAAGTAAATAAGTAAAATTCATCCACAGAAGTAAAGAAGTAAAGTACATCCACGGGAATATAAGGTAAGGCGTTTCCTATTTTATTCCTAAACTTAATCCTAAGCGGTTTTACCCGAGTATAGTGTATACATAAATAAAGTACAGATATAGGTATAGTCTCTCTCTCTCGCGTTCTCTCTCTCTCTCTTGCGTTCTCTCTCTCTTTCGCTATCTTCAAAATAGCACAGTTAGACATCGGTCGTGAAGATGGGAGGAAACGAGAATTTAATAACGAAGAGAGGACAATTGAAAGCGTCGATAACAAGATTTTCGAATTATCTACAATCGCAGAATGTTGATTCGATTGAGGTAAAAGCCCGGCGTGAAAAAATAGAAGAGGTATGGGCAGAATATGAGCAGGTTCAGGCGACTATAGAAATGGAAGAGGGAATCAGTATCGATGTACAAAACAAGTATAGAGCGGAGTTTTAAGACTTATACTTCAAAACTATGGCTACAGCAGAGAAAATCGTTATAGCAGCGGGCTCGACTATATCTCAAGACGAGAATAGAAATAAAAGTCCCGACACCGATATACCTAATGCGTGTATAAATAAAGTATTGTCGTCGGTAAAGTTGTCGTCGTTGAGCGTACCGGTATTTACCGGCAATTATCAAGAATGGGCATCATTTTATGATATATTTTCGGCACTAATAGATAACAATACGTCGTTAACAGCAATAGAAAAATTTTTTTATTTACGCGAATCATTATCAGGCGAGGCATTAAGTTCAATTAAATGTTTGGAAACAACAGCTAATAATTATACCATAGCATGGAAATCGTTAATCACCCGTTACAATAATAAAAAGGTGTTGGTCCAAGCACATGTAAAAGCGATATATGATCTCGAAACGGTGGGCGGTGATTCGGCGAAAAAATTAAGGCAGTTTACGGATGCACTGAATGGACATTAGGGTGGTCGTTATTTATAGAGGTACAATTTTTTTTTTCAAATTTGTACTCCATGACCCCCTATATTTGTTAAATAGCATAGTAAAAGTATAAATGTGAAATTCTACTATTATTGGTCAACTCCTTCACGTGCCCCCCGAGGGTTGAAGTTTGAGTAATAAGGGTTGTCGATCAATAATTTACATTTATCTTACGAAAAAATAAAAATTGGTTAAATATGCATAGAATAAAATTTATAAAATTTTTTATTCTACATAAGAATTATTCTATTCATAATTCTTGTCAGATAATTATTTTTTAAATAAATAACATTTAAATCATTTTTAAAAATAAATTTACAAAAATTGGTATTTTAATATTGTTTGTGTTATTAATGATTGTAAATGCTTTATCATTGTACATAATTGACAATTATTGAATATCGTGGTTAAAAATAAACTCTTGTTAAGAAAGTACAATTTATATTTGTTCTATCGTACTGATATTAAATAATATTACTTATATTTATACATATTTCATTATCTTATCGTTAGATTAAATAATAAAGTTTTGTTATATGAGATAAAATTATTAATTTTCCTCAATACATATACAATAAGTACATTAGTACATTGATGGCACGTGAATGCCATTAGTTATTAGTTAGTATATTCTATAGGTGTGTGGATATCGTTCAGTTTAACAGTATTTGTTGTTCATGTGGTTATTTTTCTATAATTGTTAAAGATGTCACGTAAACCAGTGTTTTTAGTTGGTTCTATGCAAAATCAAATCTATGGGGGGAAATTACCCTCTAAGAGAGATGTTTTAAGTGTACTGTTTTATAATATGAGAATGGTAAATCTTAATTTACACGAAAGTGCGTCGTTAGTAATTGACGAATGCTTAATCTTTTGGAAGAAAGCTCGTATTCCTACAAAATATCGATCGAACTGTATTATAAAATGTAAAACATTATATGAAGATTTAAGAGCCTTGGAAAAACATAAAACTCGAAATAGTGAATTTGCTAGAAATAGAGAAAAAGAATTCGAAGAAAATCTAAACGATTTATTTGACATCGCACATGATGACGCACTAATTTTAATTAATTTGGACGAAGACAAAAATTTTTTAATTGCACAGAGAAAAAAAGGCCGTGAAGGATGTATGCTTGGAGTGGACATAAAAGGTACAATAGCTGAAAGAAAGAAAAAAGAAAAAGAAGAACGGCAAAAAGAACGAAGAGAAAAACAAAGTTCAAATTTTAAATCAGGTAATACAATTTTTTAAACTTCTATTTTTTATACGTTATTCGAATATCTAATATCAATTATTTTGTACTAAACATTTCTAGTGGACAATTTTCAATTTAGATCATCTGATTCCGATTCTTCAGACCCTTGCGATTGTCTTCCTAGTACATCAAGTACCCATGAAAACGTTCTAATTGATTTTGGACCACCAAAATCGAAAAGAGGTAGAAAAGAAATTATGTCTCCGAGATTGTCTGCTGCACTTGATAAATGCAAGGTAAGTGACAGAGATTGTGTTCACCTATTAACAGCCGTTTTGGAAACACTAGAAATAGATTCTAGTGAATATATTATAAATCGAACATCGATTAAAATATCCCGGGAAAAATTTCGACAACAGATTTCTGAAAGGGTACGTTTGAAGTTTAACAATTTAAATTTAAAATCATTAGTGCTTCACTGGGATTCAAAAATATTACCAGATATCACGGGAAAATCAAAAGTTGACCGACTCCCAGTAGTTGTAACAGCACTAAATATGGAACAGTTGTTAGGAGTTCCCGAAATTAAATCTGGTACAGGTAGAGAAATATCTTCAGCTCTTTATCACACTCTACAAGAATGGTCACTTGAAGATACAATCCAGGCTTTTGTATTTGATACTACTGCAAGTAATACAGGCATATTAAATGGCGCATGCCACCTATTAGAACAAAAACTTGATCGGAATATTTTGTACTTGGCATGTAGACACCATGTTTATGAAATAGTGTTACATGGTGTGTTTACTACAGTAAATTTAGTAACTAGTACAGGCCCAGATATTATTATATTCAAAAAATTTAAGAATGAATGGAGAAATATTGATCAAAATTCATTTTCAACATGGTCTACTGACGAAAATGTAAAAAATATTTTAAAGGGTATTAGTGACGAAATTTTAATATTTGCAAAAAATAAAATCAAAGACAATTTTCCCAGAGACGATTATAAAGAGTTACTCGAATTAATAATAATATTTTTAGGAGGCGTTCCTCCACAAGGAATACATTTTCGAGCACCTGGCGCATATCATCTTGCGCGTTGGATGGCAAAGGCAATATATTGTCTAAAAATATTTTTATTCCGAACACAATTTAAACTTATTCAAAAACAAGAAAAAGCATTAAAACGTATATGCTGTTTCATAATAAAATGTTATGCAGAAGCATGGTTTTCATCCACAAATGCTATTACAGCACCTATGAATGATATTTATTTTTTAAAAACATTGAATGCATACAAAATGGATGACATAGAAGTAGCAGAAAAAGCAATATCGAAAATAATAAATCACTTATGGTATTTAAACGAAGAAAGTGCTGCGTTTTCAATTTTTGATGAAAGAATAAATAATGAAACTCGAATGAAAATGGCTCAAAAAATTTTGCAAAAACAAGTATCCGAAGAAATTGCTCCTAAAAAATATACTGTCAATGTTCAAGAATTAAATAATTTTTTAAAGAAAGATTTACCATTGGATTTATTAGGCACAAATTCGATTAAATTATTTGACAGATTTAACATTCCAAAAGATTTTTTAGAAGTTCACCCCAAAAACTGGAATGATCTAGAAGGATACCAAAAAGGAAAGGAAATAATTGAATCTCTCCGGGTAGTCAATGACACAGCAGAGAGAGGGGTAAAACTTATGGAAGAATTTAATGACAAGTTTACCAAAAATGAGGATCAAAAGCAGTTTGTTTTACAAGTAAGAAATTTCAAATGTATTAAATGATCTATAATATCTATTTAATACATAAATAAAAGATAAAATAGTTGGTTTCTTATTTTTTTTTTTAGACAGTGCAAGATTATCGAAAAAAATATCCTGGTGCTAGTAGAGAAACACTTAAAACATCGTTTGACTGAAAAAATATTTGAAAGACAGTAATATATCAATTATTTTGGTTATCACATCTTAGAATTAATATGGATTATATTATATTATCTTAGTCTTTTGGTTATTTTTTATTCAAATTTATTAATATTTATTAATTTAAACAACACAATTTTCTACAAATTTTAATGCACAAAACTATTTGTATAAAAAAATTGGAATAAATAAAAAAATAATGTTTATAAATACAAAAAATATAAAAATACTAATTTTCACAAAATAATTTTTAAAAACGGTTTAAATGCTATTTTTTCAAAAAATAATTGTTTTACAGGAATTATGTATAAAACATTTTTTATACATAATTAAAAATTCTACAAATTTTATTCTATGCATATTTAACTAATTATTATTTTTTCGCAAGATATATGAAAATTATTGAAAAACAACCCTTTTTGCTCAAACTTCAACCCTCGGGGGGCACGTGAAGAAATTGAACAATAATGGTAAAATTTTACAAATATGCTTTGTACATACAACTTAACAAATTTAGGGGGTCATGACTTAATAATTAGCATACAAAAAAATAACGACCACCCTAATGGACATATGCGTGCGTTAGAAGCGCTAGGTCAAGAGCCAACAAATTGGGGACCACTACTAATACATGTAATATCAATTAAATTAGATAAAATTACACTAAAGGAGTGGGAATCGAGAGCGCATTGTATCAAAGTGCCAAAATTATCTGAATTAATTATATTTTTAGAGTCGAGGTATAAAATTTTAGAATCAATTGAAACCGTAAAAAATATAAATATTAAAGGTAGTACAATTACAACATCGAACGAGAAAAAATATATCGAAAAAAGAGGAACGTCACAATTATTCGCATCAACGTCAAATTTAGAATGCTATGTTTGTAAATCAGCGCATACGATTTATAAATGTCCTAAATTTTATAGTTTGACTGTACCAGAGCGAATAAAACGCGTAACGGAGTTGAAGTTATGTAAGATTTGTTTACGCCAACACGAGAGTAAAAAATGCAATGCTAAATTTTGCTTTAAATGCGCAAAAGCGCATAACACACTACTGCACCTATCAGGAGGGAGAAATACAGGAATTGAAGATAGTACGGTAGTTCAATCAACAGTTGCAAATGCATCGACAAGTGAAGTTATTGAAACATCAACATCGTTAAGTGCATATACATCGGTAATACAAGACGACAAGGTATTATTGTCGACGGCGATGGTGTCACTGCGCAGTGAGTTAGGCCAATGGGTCCCGGGACGCGTACTTTTAGATTCTGGATCCCAAAGTAATTTGATAACAGAGCAAATGGTACAGCTATTAAAGTTAAAAAAGAAGCATGTGAAGCATGATTTATGCGGAATAGGTGGTAGCACACAAAAGGCATCGTCAGCGGTGGTTGCAACAATTGCGGCCGAAGACAGAAAATTTACATTAACAGCCTCATGTTTGGTAGTGAAACGTATAACAAATAATTTGCCGTCAAAATTAATCAAGAATAACATTGTGGTTCCGCGTGATATAAAATTGGCTGACCCATGGTTTAATACACCACGAAAAATTCGGTAAAGCACGATTGAGCATAAAACGATTGAGCATAGACCTTTTTAGCAACACGATTGAGCATAGAATATTTTATGCGATGTTGCCAAATTCACGTTGCCAAAATTTTGTAATTTATTATTTTCACGTATTACGTATTACACCAATTATTATTATATCTGACGCGAGCCGTGAGCCGAGCTCCTCAGCTTTATCGAAAATGTTATCGATAAATAAACTAGTTCCGTATCAAATATTTAGCATCGGGGGAAAATATAAGATAATTAAGATTCAATTCCAAAATTATTATAGAATTAATATCAGTGTTCGATCACCTATAGTCGTGTTTAGTGCGTTTCGTATAAGTGCGTTTATAGTTTCTATTTATAAATATTTTGATTTTATTATTTTCATAAGTCATAACTATTATTATTATTATTTTATTATTATCAAACAGATCTATGTACTATATTATATTTTGAATTATTATAATTATTTAAATACATTTTTTTTGTATAATACATTTCAAAATTAAAAATGGCAACATTGCAGAGTTTTTTATGCTCAATCGTGTTGGTTTTCTTTTGTATTTCAATTTCCTTTGATGCGCCGACAATTTATGCTCAATCGTGTCGCAAAAAAGGTGTTTTATGCTCAATCGTGTCGTAGCCGAAAAATTGACTTGTTAATTGGTGCGGGTTATTTTTTCGAATTATTGCGTACGGGACAATTAAAACCGGTGGCAGGTGGACCGATATTCCAGGAAACTCGTTTTGGATGGGTAGTGTCGGGTCCCGCGGATAACATAATTGATTCAGGTAGATGGGCGGCGAGTGCGGTAAATCTATCGATAACGGACAATCAAGAAACAGATTTAGAACAATCAATCACAAAATTTTGGAAATTAGAAGAATACGAAACAAAATCAGTATACACAAGAGAAGAAAAAGAATGCGAGGCACATTTCAATAAAAATATAAATCGGGATAAAAGTGGTCGATTTATAGTCCAACTTCCGTTCAAAGTAAATGCACCAAAATTGGGCAATTCGTACAATATTGCTGAACGACGATTTTTATTATTAGAAAAACGACTACAAAGAGACACACAGTTAAAGCAAGATTATGTAAAATTTATGTCAGAATACGAAGCATTGGGACATATGACACGCGTCGAAAAGGAAATCAAAAACAAAGACGGAGAAGGCAAATATTATATTCCACACCACGCCGTGCGTAACGACAGTAGTACGACAACGAAACTACGGGTCGTGTTTGACGCGTCAAGCAAAACAGATACTGACGTTAGTCTCAATGATATTTTACTTAAAGGTCCGTCTATTCAAGACGATTTAATATATATATTAATACGCTTTCGTACTTATAATTACGTATTTACGGCAGATATTACAAAAATGTATCGCCAATTTTTAGTCGCCGAAGATCAGCGAGATTTTCAACGTGTGTTGTGGCGACCTGAACCAACA
The DNA here is from genome assembly GCF_002803265.2 of Melanaphis sacchari. Lineage (NCBI taxonomy): Eukaryota > Metazoa > Arthropoda > Insecta > Hemiptera > Aphididae > Melanaphis > Melanaphis sacchari. The sequence continues at coordinate 48,758 of NW_020270956.1, read as the reverse complement.
CAACCGATCCAGGTATATCGACTAAATACACTGACCTACGGCACAGTGCCAGCATCGTACTTGGCAACGGCGTGTCTCGAAAATTTGGCAAAAACTGAATGTGATAGTTGTCCGGAGGTGGGTGAATCAATTATTAGAGATTTCTATATGGACGACTATTTAGGTGGTGCAATGTCAAAAGCCGGTGCAATACGATTACGAGATAATCTAATTTCAATTATGAGTAAAGCCGGTTTAGAACTGCGTAAATGGTTATCTAATGACCCGGAGTTAATTGTCAATGTGCATTCCGATAACAATAATATAAGAGCTATGGGCGAGTTAATGACAAAAATACTAGGCCTGCATTGGAAATCAGATGATGATATGTTATTTTATACAGTACAGCAGGTAGAGGTCAATGCCCCAATAACTAAACGAAAAATATTATCCGAAATCGCAACAATATTCGATCCGTTAGGGTTACTCGGACCTGTTATTATAATCGCGAAAATTATTATGCAAAGTTTATGGCAAAGAAAAGTTAACTGGGATGATGTGTTACCCGATAACATTTGTGCAGAATGGCGAAGGTTCCGAAACGGGTTACCATCTCTAAATAAGTTAAGAATACCACGAAAATTAATTTCACACGAAATAATAGTTAGTACGGAAATACATGGTTTTGCAGATGCGTCCGAGAAGGCGTATGGCGCATGTTTATACTTAAGAACTACGAGTTTACGCGGACAAACGGACGTAAAATTAATATGTGCGAAGTCAAAGGTTGCTCCGCTAAAAATAGTGTCTTTGCCGCGATTAGAACTGTGTGCCGCCTTACTGTTAGCCCGATTGAGTAATAAACTATTACCAAAATTAAATTTAAAAATTGATCGACGGCACTTTTGGATCGATTCTAAAGTGGTGTTGGCTTGGATAACATCACCATCAGGTCGATGGAAGACATTTGTCGCGCACCGCGTTGGTGAAATACAAGAGCTAACCGCGTGCAGTGAATGGTCACATGTCCTCTCTCATGACAACGCAGCGGACGTAATTTCGCGTGGATGTAATGCTGAGGACATCGGTAAAAATTCAATTTGGTGGTGCGGCCCGGAATGGTTAGCTAAAGACGCCGACATATGGCCGAAACTGGCAAAGGTCGATAAATCCGAAATAGAAAAAATGCCTGAAGAAAAGAGTAACGTAACATCAAATACATATAATTTTGTATGTACGTTATCGACGGATTTTCCATTGCTAACAACCCATTCGTCATTAAAACAAATTATTCGAATAACAGCATATTGCTTACGTTGGCGAAATAATGGATTAAAGAGTCGCAAAAGTGTTATCGGGCAATTAGACGTAAATGAATTAGAATATGCAAATTGTGCTTTAATTAAAATGATACAAAGTAAACATTTTCAAAAAGAAATAAATGAACTCAAATCGGGTAAGGCGCAAGTAGCTGGCCATAGTGTGCTGGTACGATTACGACCTTTTTGTGACGAGAAAGGCCTATTACGCGTGGGAGGACGATTGGCAAATGCGACTGTGTTAAGTAAATTTCAGCGACACCCAATTGTACTTCCCCGTGACAGTAGGTATACGCAGTTATTGTTTAAAAGTGAACATGTAAATTTATTGCATAGTGGTCCACAGGCCCTTGTGGCGTCCATTCGGCAACGATATTGGCCCTTAGGAGCACGCAGTCTAGCACGGAAGATTGCGCATAGTTGCATTACGTGTTTTAAGCAAAAACCGATAATAGTACAACCAATAATGGGTAATTTACCGCGCGATCGAATTACGTGCAGCCGGCCGTTCTCGCGATGCGGAGTCGATTTTGCCGGTCCGATAATGATAAAGTCCAGTTTACGGCGAAACGCGCCGTGCGATAAAGGCTATATATCTATATTTGTGTGTTTTGCTACTAAAGCGATACATATAGAGTTAGTCAGCGATCTGACAACAAAGTCGTTTTTACAAACATTAAATCGGTTTTTCGATCGTCGCGGAAGGTGCGCGGTCATATACTCAGACAACGCGACAAACTTCGTTGGCGCCCGCAGACAACTTCGAGATGTATACAATTTATTTCAATCCAATCAACACCAAAACGCAGTTTGTACAGCACTCGCGGAGAAAGGGATTGAGTGGAAGTTAATACCGCCACGGTCTCCACATTTCGGCGGCCTGTGGGAGGCGGCAGTTAAGTCAATGAAAAATTTGTTATATAAGGTGTTAGGTGAATCTCGTCTAACATTCGAGGAGATGAGTACTGTACTGACTCGGGTTGAAGCATGTTTGAACTCTCGTCCCATTACTTCCTTATCCTCCGACCCATCCGATCTTTCCTACTTAACGCCTGGTCATTTTTTAATTGGTGATGCTATTACCTCGGTACCCGAAAGGGATGAAACGACGACGTCAGTAATGCCTTTAGAGCGTTGGAGGAGAGTTACACGGTATTCACAATTACTTTGGAAGCGCTGGAGTACAGAGTATCTGGGTCAACTACAGGAGCGTGCAAAATGGAGTCAATCTAAGGGGCCAAAGTTAAAGGTAGGATCTGTCGTGTTAATACGGGACACAAATTTGCCTCTTTTGCAGTGGCGTCTCGGTCGGGTCCTTCGAATCTACGCGGGAAATGACGGAGTAAGTCGGTCGGCGTCCTTAAAAACGAACTTTGGGGAAATTACAAGGGCAGTCCGTCTTCTTTGTCCGCTACCATTCGACAACAATCAAGGTTAAAAAAAAAAAAAAAATTTATTTATATTTAGTAACGTTAATAATTATATTTTGTTCAATTATTATAGTATCAGTTTGTTGTGATTGATCTAATTATTATTACTATATTTGTTTATTCTTTGCTTTAAAAATTAGTTGTAATGTATATTAATTATTCTATATCGATTGTAATTGTTATTGTTCAATTTGTTGAAATATTATTTATATATTTCAAGGTGGGCGGCTATGTTGCGTACACGAAATATTTTATAATTGGGAAATAATAAGATTATCTGTAAAATGTACAATGTAAATGTTAGATAAGATACGTTTGATATAGCGGTCATCGGTGACAATAAGCGATCGGCCGTTGTTCAGTCGCAGTAAAACCGTACCTATGTAAGTACGTGTCGTAGCCGCTCGATAGGTGAACCAGCGAATAAAAAGTAAACTAATGCCAATTAAGTTGTTATTTAATTAACTTGAATTAACCTGAGCTAACGTAAACAATGTGTGTAAAACTTAAAATTGTATGTAACATACTAATTTAACGCTTGTAATAGTTACTGGAATTATTTATGTAATTTATTTATGAAAAACTACTTATTAGTCTTTTAAAAATGTAACATGTACCTTAAAACAATGAGAATGATTTGTAATCTAAGATAACCCATGGGCCTCCACACGAGTTTTCCTCAGTGAGGCCCAGTAATCTTTCGAGGAAAAAAAATTAAATTCTGATACGTATTTTTTTTTTTTAAATGGCTTGATTTAATCGATTTGACTTTTGGCATTTTAACGGACGAAAAAGATGCGATAAAGTATAACGAACGATTACAGTACGGACCATAAAAATGTGCGGATGATTCTATCAATCCCACTAATATTAGTAAAATTAGGATTTCGGTATTTTTAAATATAACTGAATGTTGATAGATGATAGTATATGTTATTGAGGAACAAGTTATTATCTTAACGTCCAAAATGCGATAATCGCTCTATAGAAATAATAAGTAGGTATTACAACAAACATGGAGATTATTCCCTACTATGTTTAGTTACTTTTAATTTATGTGTTAAGTAATATAATCTTAAATATAAACGAAAATTATGAAAAATAGTTAAAATTGTAATAAAATTAAAATAATCACTAAAATTGCAATTATTGCAACATATTTTTTTTTTTTTTTTTTTAAATTAAGAGTTTAATGAAATATATTTTAAGTTCTGTAAGCTATAAATATAAGCATTTATAAAAAACATGCAAATGCAACAACTTTACTCCCCTATTTATGATGAAGTATCTCCAACAGGAGATCTCTTTACACCGTCATTCCAATGACTATTTAATATATAATAAGTTATAAATTTAGCTTATTGTTCATTTGTAACAGATTGCTGAATAAAGAAATATGTTTAATAAAAAAAAAAAAGATTGTATATAATGATTCATTATTAATGAATGATAAATCTGTATAAGTAAAACTTTTTTCTGAAGTATTGCACCTGTTGTCGTAAGATGTTTAAGTTTTTTTTTAAAGCTATACTTTTGGTTCGAAATGTAAACATCGTGACAACAACGTCGTTATAAAGAGCATAAAATTGAAAAACATCAGTATTGAATTTGTTTTCAACCTAGTACTTGCATTCAATATGGTGAACTGTCTTATCAATTCCTCTGTAAGAATAATGTTGGTAATTTTTTTAAAAGTGACCATTATGAAATTTTTTTATTTATGATTGTTACTTATTAATATCGGAGTCGACTGTTACCTTAATGAGTTTTTAATACTTTTTCCATGAGATAAAAACAATTATAAATAAATTAAAGGGTATTTAAAAAAAAAAAAAAAAAACAGTAACTTAACTTTTAACTTAAAAATGTAATTTTATCCCTAAAAATTTGTAATTTAGTAACTAAAATTAGTTCACATTTTAAGATTAACTTAATTTAATTTAGTTTTTTTTTTTTTTCACGAGCATAACTTAACTTAAATTAGTTAACTTGTCCAGCTTTGCATTTTTAACACAGTTATTTGAGTTGTTTGATTTTATTTTAAATTGAGAATCATTTTAAGCTATTTAAACTTTTTTAAATAGGTACCACGAACCTTTTCCAACAATTAAATTCAACCTACACCATAATTCAGTGGTTCTCTAACTTTTCTCACTTACGGTGCATTTTTAAACTAAGTTTTTTTCAAGGCCACAGCCGGCGCTAAGAAATATTTAAGAGGGGGGATATAATTGTAAAAATATGACACGGTCCCGCGTAATATTTGTTCGAATTCAAACGGCCTTTACGCGGAAAACCGCGGAACGACTTCTCTATCCAACCGCCAGCGATGACGGACGACGCCGACGCACGATAACGGTGTCGGAACGTCTTGACCGCCGATACCGTGAACTGGTCCGACGACCGGAGCTTCAGTTTTTTCACATACACCGTACTAGGTACACCTCCGACCTCGTGCGACATTTTATTATTTTTCGTCGACTGCTTTTAGTGAACTTGTAAGACTCGCTAATTGGTCACCACAGACCACATATTGTGTAATCTAATAACTTCGCTTTATTTACGCAACAATAAACCGGCATAAGCCGATTTAACACGGAAACAAAGAAGTGTTTTTTTTCTTACTCACCACCTACCGTTACCCGTCGTTCCTCACCACCTCCAGGGACGCATCAAATATGCTGACTACAAATACTTTTAATACTGTTTCAAAACGTCTAAATAAGCAATAAAAAAGGGTCTTTTTTCTAATTTTGTCGACTATTTATAACTGGTCTTATATTATCCAGTTTTTTTTTTTTGTTTTGTGCCTCTATAACAGCAAGACCAAATTAATAAATTTATTTATCACAACAATTTCTAAAAATTTGTTATTAATATGTTAAGGCGCCTTGTATAGGAACGGCTTAAAATTAGGAATTAAAGCTATATAGAAGTATAGAACGAATATCATAATTAAAATAAGTATATTACAATAAATCAAATACATTAATTTTAGAATATTTGTACATAAAAATACAACCATGCTTTTTATACTATAATTCGTCCTTCTTTAATAAGACCCAATTTTCTCATTATCTGATCAATGTTTATTGAGTCAGTGAAATCCTTATTGCAAATTAACATTTAAAGTCGGCGACACGAAAAGTGGCCCCTGCCCGTCACGAATCTAACGGCCGTTTCGCCTCAGTGGTTCATAACGTAATTAAACTAATTGCTACGTTTTTTTGAATTAAAAATTAATTTACTGAAAAAACTTTGAATAATTTATAAACCAATCATTTGTTTATTCAAATCAAATAGAAAACATTGAAAATTTAAAATTGTATTACGAGTGGTGCAGACACGGATTAGTGGTATAGGTTGAGAATCAATGGTTAACGGGTAGGGAAGCAGCAACGGATCGCGGCACACAGGCGCCACTTTTCGGGTCGCCGACTATAATTTTGTAAACAATCTTCTCTCATAGTAGAGCGTAAACAATTGTTTACCATTTTCAATTTGCTACAAGCCCTATCATTTGATACTGTGCTTATAAGAGCAGTAAAAATTAATCTGCATATTTTATTACCCGTTGACAAAATATATTTTGATTCTTCTGACACCTTAAGCATGTCGATTAATTTAAAAATATTTTTACTTGTACATTTGGGGTTTAAAAAATCCAATTCAGTTAAAACTTAATCAAAATCATTTATTTTAAATTTATCGCATTCAGTAGGGATTATTTTCATAGTGTTTTCCAAATTATCTGTAGAACAACTATTCTTCTCCCGTAGAACTTTTGAAATATCGATTAAATGTTAATGAAAATATTATTCTTTAGATGTTCCGTAAGCAAAGTTATTAGAGTATTAAATGCTTCTTTAAATTCCATTTTATAAAATGTTTTTAAATTGAATGTACATTTTGTATCAAAATTTTCGTCAATATTTTAGGTTTCAATCTTCTTCGATGGTGTCTATTAAAGTCTGTGTCTGGATCAATATTAAATTTTTTTTAGCAAATATAATCACACTTTCTATTAAATCATCAATTGGTTTATTATCATTCCTCATATCTACTAAACTATCAATTGCATGTATAACTAATGTCAATGTATCAATTATATTTAATTCTGTAGCTTCTAGTAATTCGGTTAAGATTTTTGTTGTGTTCATGATGTTTTCCATAAAAGATAAACAAATTAAAAAGTCGAAATTAACAATTTTTTTAGAAAGACCCAATACAATACTACATGTTTTTTATTTTTGTCTATAGGTTTTTAATTTGTCATATTTTGCAGTGTATCAATTATTGATTTGTATGATATCCATACAGCTTTAATCGATTCAGTTCTTGCAGTCCATTGAGTTTTTGAAAGATTTTTAAGTTGTAAAGCGTCTTTAACTAATGCCAATTTTTTTCTGAAAGTGTGTATGCCTTTTTGTACTCCCAGAGAAAAAACCTATAGTTGTTTCAGACTAATAATAACACTTAGAAAACAACTATGTTCGAGAAAGTATAGAAAGAATAGTCGATGTGCTTAGCATAGAATAAATTGAATTTTGTGGCCAACAATTTCAGATAGTTTTTGTTGTGTGCCAATTTTAACAGACATGCTACTAGCGTGATTATAAGATTAAAATGCAATATTTTTAATCGGCAATACATTATTTTCTAAAACATTATGCATTTTTATTGCAACACCAAATCCAGTTTTATCAGTAGCTTCGAAAACTTTTAATAATCTTTCAGTTATTTTTCCAAAAGAATCCACATACCATTTAATTGCCAATTGAATTTTGTGTGAAACATCCAGTACAGTATCTGTCAGTACCTACTGAATACATACCAGAATCAACTACTACTTCTATGATGTTATTTTTGATGTATATTTGTTGTTATACTCAATTTCATGTAAAGTAGATTTATCCTACAATCAAGAAATAAATCTATGAAGCCACACAATTATTTATACTAATAATATTTATTAAAAAAGTACAATAATATTTACACAGAGATAAATATTCATGTTAGCTTGATATAATATAGTAAATATATACCAACAATGTTTTCTAATTTTGTTTATCTCCACTAGCACTATTCATTTCTATAAAATTTGAAGTCAATGAAGAAGATTTATATACACTGGTGCACTCTTCAATTTCATGCAATTCGGATTTATCCTAAATGTATAATATTAATGAGACGACCAAAATTTTTTTAAATTTAAACAATTAAAATATTATAAAAATAATAAAAGTAAAAACAACTAATTAAATACCTACTAATAAACCATAATATTAAAGAAATTAAAATTCCATATTGATACCTATTAAAATTTGAATCTAAGTGTAGATGTGTATATTTTACTTTGATAAAGAAAAAACAATTAATTAATTTTACTTAAATTTTATTTTTCCACTGACTATTTGTGCTCGGTCATTCTTTTGTTTAGCTAGAGTGAACTGCAACTGTATATGGATTTTCGGGTGCTCCAAAATGCTTGACCGAAACTTTTTTACCGGCATGTTCTTTAATTTCATGTTTTATCTTATAATCATCATCAAATACACTACCACAAGTAAAACACTCAACTTGTGTTCTTTTTCTTTAATAAACACAACAGTTATAAAAATACAATTTAAAAAAAAACTGAATTTTTGGCATAGATAATAAAAAAAAATATTATCTATACTTTCTGATAACACAACTGATGTTGTGGTACACTTCGTCGTTTGACAAAAATGACCAAAACGTTTTAACTCGTGGGGGAGTATAAGGTCGCAGGTTGTAAATTAGAAATCACAATTGCAGCACGTCGTATTAATATATATGTATTAAATAAAATAACAATCAATGCATCAAGGCAAATATAATGTACAAAGAAAAAAAGTTACGGGGTGTGAACGTTTGATAGGCGTTATGAGCAGAACGAAAATACGCGGTCGGTCTCATTACGGGGCTTACGGACCGTTTCGGTTTTAGAGGTGAGAGCTATTTGTTGTTGCATAAAAATGAAAGTGCTAGAGTTGTCTGCCGCGTGTGGCGAGTCTTATGCAAGAGGAGGGGAACGTGTATAATGTATATAACATAGAACACGGCCGGAAACATAATTGACACAATTCAATACTAACGATAAAAATGGTACAAGTTATAAAACATATGATAAATACAGTAAAAATAATAATAATATGTTACATAATATATTATGGTAGTGATGATGCTGTATCGCCATAATGTAGTAAATCGATTATCAAAATTAAAATCCAGTAACCAAGCTACTTTTGATTAATCGCAAAAATACGTCTATTGTAATGTATTATCAATGCCGGTTATCACTACTTTATATTTATTTAATCGTATACATCTAAGGTTTTTTGATAATAAACAAAATTCAAACTACACAACGAATAATATTAAGTTTTATTAACAAGATAACTTTAAATCGATCAAGTTTATCGTTAAAAAAACTATATTATCAAATTATTTGAATTATATCTATTTTATCCCATGACAAAATTGTTTATGAAATAATTGTCGACTTGATCCAAAATTTTAAATTTGTTGACTGGATCCAAAATATCAAATTTTCTGATTGAAATTCCTAAAAAATTGAAGTAGGGGTGCTACACCTCCCTCTTATTCCAGCCCTACTCATGGCGCCCTTTTTAAACTCAAAGCGCGTCCTATGACAATAAATAAATACAAACCAGAAAATATAAATATAGTGTAATAATATAATATATTATTGTTACATGACACCTATGTATGTGTCAATTCCGTAGTAGGCAATAGTGGGATATTTATGCTGAGATAAACATTGTTAATGATTGTGAGGCCTGTGGCCAATACGCACCGTTTATCAAAAGGGCAGTTCGAGACTGACCAGCAATAAACACGAACTCACCAAAAAACATGAACTCACCAACACCGGGATTGTTTACCACCATCTACATTTTGTTAAGTACAAACCAAAAATATATTTTGAACAGAAATTTATAAACCAAACGTGTTTTATTTATTGATAAGATCCCACATACCGTGTTCTAACCCCCTAGCTACGGAAAATTTATCCATAAGGACCAGAAAACCTTCCCTGGATAACTAATATAGTAACTAGGTTCCCCAGCCACGTTACAATAGGATTATATTTTAATTTATTAATATTGCATTTTTTTTATAAATAGAACGTTTTAATTATTTTGCTGGTGTTAAAATATAATATTGATGAGATGAGTGAGCTTACATGTTATTGTGAAATTTTACGAATCATGGAATTAAACTAGATACTTACTAGATATTTAGTTTTCAAATTTATTTTTAGACTAGACAAAATTTAAGGCAGCACCCTTTTGCTAACAAAGCGGAGCACAAATTGGGAACCGCTGCCATAATGTATACATATACATACTACATTTGTTACATTTGCATACTAACTTAATATAAGAAAATTATAAATCATCCTTAGTATTGTAAGCTGAGTTTGTGTTTGGCAACCAATAATGATTAATACTGTTTATTTTTTTGCATAATGACTGCAACTTGTAATCTATCATACCTTTTTAACAATTATATACATATTTCTCACTAATTATTAATTCTATGTTAATTATTTGTAGTATTTTTTTTAATATTTCAGAACTTTAGGTATGTATTATAAACTATGATCTACCCTGAGTTATTAAAATATATTGTTGTTTTTATTTTACCTTGTCACGAAGATCAGGATCTAACAAAAACGTATTATATACTTGATTGACTTTAAGTTCATTCGCCTAAAAAATAAAAATAAATATGTTCTTAAAATTAAAATTTAGTGATGCATAAACCATATTTTATTGTACGAGTATGTCGTTATCGTGTTGAATATATTTTTAATTTAAACTCTTCAATTTTAGAATTAAAAAAGAATGTCGAAATTATTATTATGACTGTTATTTCAAAAAAAAAAAATAAATTATTAGTTTAATTAGGAAGATTCGCTGACAAAGAGGAAGTTTTTTTATAAATATATTTTAACGATGTGTAGCATTAAAAAATCATTAAATAAGCAATATGCATGATTTACCATTTTAATTCCAATTTCATTACGCTCCATCAATAACTCAGTAAATAGTTCGTGCGCTTCTAAATTTCTTAAACGGTCCTAAAATTAATCAATATTGCTGTGTGTATAAAAATACTAATAAGTAGAGTAATAATCAAAAAAGGGAAGATTACAAAAATTACTTTAAGCTTTGTTTTGTATGATCAAATATACAGGAGCGGACTGGCCAAGAAAGCAGAGGGGCAATCACTTACCGGAACCTTGATAGTGTCAATTAATAAAAATTATACATATTTAAGTATAAAATGTAGTATTAAAATATAATAGTAAAACACCACTTATTTTAAAATGAATGACAATTAATTGAGCGCTATTAATTTAAAGTATTTATTAATTAAAATGTGTTAGTAATAAGTCTAGTTGATTAACCCTCCGGATCTATCGATACCCAGTCAACTCCCGCAAATATATGACTTGAAAAGTATATATTACACATCTATTGTATAACATTGTCATATTATTTTTCAATTATATTAAATGTTTTTACTTAGTGGCAAAAAAAAAATATTTGGAGGGAATAAAGAAAACGTAGTCTTTTAAACACGTTAATGTAAGTTAAAAATATGTGCTGTTAGACTTAATAATATCAATATTGATTAAGTAGATCTTTAATTCAAATTCAATGAGTAAAATATAAAAATATAAATAGAAAACCCATAATGAACTTAAATATCAAGAAAATTCTTTTTACAAATGCACCTTAATGAAAAATAAGTCATTATTTAATTTAATAAATATTTTATAAGAATTAAATGGGATGCCATTTATAATCAATGTGAAGTTTAAACAAGCAAAATTACAAATCAACATTACTCGCAATGATATTACGGTTTCGACGCATAACGAACCCAAAAACCACTGGTCCGAATATCGAATTTTACGTACTTATCAGAATAATCGGAAAAGAATTTCGCTTAAAAATATGAAATTTAAAATGTATATTGTTACTAAAAAACTATAACAATAAAAAAATTTAAGTTTTCTTTTAAAAATGTTGTTTAACTTTGACTGGAAATTAAGTAACAAAAATGTTTTTTAAAAATTAAAAGGAAATTTAAATAATGAGTATTGTTAAAGAAATCACTGATTAAATGCATAAAAAAAGAAATATGTGTAAAATCGTTTTTGAAATTTTTTATAAACAATAAAAATTATTTTTAAGTGTAATAGGCTGTTCAGTTACTATTAATTATAAATATTATATAGTGTTGGTATAAATCGTGATGATGCAAGTACTTAATTGTAATGTTATAATGTTTTGCCATTTGTATCAATCATTCCTAAATTAGTTTAACAAGGGCTCGATAAAAGCATTCATGAAAACAATTTTCGAAGGACGCATTACCGAGGCCGTGGTCAAGTTATGGACTCAGATCTAAGAAAATAAAATGAGAGCCATTACATATAAGGAAATCTCCTAGAACAGCACAGTCAAATGTATCAGAGCCATTGAACCGAAACAACTTCACGCCATACGCTATTAAGTACATACTCCTGTAATAAATAACCAATTTAAAAAAATCATTGACTTAACATTAATTTCAAACAAAAGATTGAAATAATGGAAGTAAGTAAGCTATAGCTTGTGTAGTTTACTATCTATCTGCAATAACAACTGAATTAACTTTGTCTAATTTTAAGTGAATAATTAATTTAACGTATTAAATAATAGTATGCTATACAGTTAAAATTAATAAATTAAATACCAAAGATAATTAAATATAACTGATGATGTTGAAGGGTTTTTTTTTGATATTATTATTGTAAATTGTTAAAGGGGTATATTGAAATAATATTATTTTTTTTTTAATTTAAAGGTATATAAATGATAATTAAATATTTTTATGGACAACGGAAAGAAAGGTTAATGTTCTTTAAAACTAGTTAATCCATCGACAGATCCCAGTGCAGAATTTGTAACAGAGATATTAAACTTGACAAAGTTAATGATAGACATTTGTAGCCTAGTAAAAAATCTATTCAGAAACCCTAACAGCCGTTAACAAAGGAAAAACTAGTAACAACGTTAAACATATTTAGGTATATAGTCGAAAAAAAAAAAACAAAAGTAATTTAAATTAAATTACTATACGACAGTGAATGTGATATTTACTTAATAAACGTAGACAATAATAATCGTAATTGACGTATTGTGCAAATAAAGAAACTGATACTAAGTAACCACATTAATAATTACGAAGAACAATCTTTTAAAGATAAATTCCACAGGTACAATTACATATTCCACCTAGAAAGGACATTTTAATTTTCGCTAATGCAGTAGCTACAAACAATGAAATAAAAATTAGATCAAACATCTTAGAGGTTTAGACCATAATATGGGGTTCCAAATACGCAATGTGATAAAATATAATCACAAATTTTAAAAATGGAGAACAATGACATTATAAAACATCTATGAATTCTTAGAGCACAATTCTGTTACTTGTTTGTAATTATAAAATATATATTAGTTTTAAAATAGATTTACTTCAGGAGTAATGACTATTTCGGTAATAGCTCTCTTTATATAGGTGTACATCGAAATATAGTCAAGTTTTAACTTCCAATAGCATTTAAATATTGTTGTAGACATTTCAATCTTATTAATGTATGGACATTTCGAATTATTTTTCAGATACATAAATTTTTCAGCCATAAATCTATACGAATCATTTTGTATGGGACTGGAATTAAATTGCATCGTTATTTGTTGATACCAATTAGAAAGGTCATTATGTTTCCAATCATCAGGAGGTAATAGAATCTGAAAATAAAATGTTTTTAGCTAATTATATTGCTTGTTTAAAATTAATAAATATAAATAATATTATCAGAAGTATTACACTTTTCCGTTAACACATGCCGTGATAGGTTATGTATTGATGCATTGTTGACTGTTGAGTATGGTGCAATTGTATTAAAATTAGGAATACTATGGTGGTGAACCGGAAAAGGATATAAGTATACCTAATTATATAAACTACTATATATCCGACTACGGATTTACACCATGTTATTTATATACTGAGTTGGGCAGTATCTAAGATACGTATCTTAGATACAATTTTATTTTGTATCTCGATAAAATTATATAAAGTATCGAGTATCTAGTACCTTGACACTCCAGATCTAAGTATCTAGTATCGTGATATTGATTTTTGAGTATCTTGCCCATCCCTGTATTTATTTAGTTATTACTTATTAATTTCATTAGTTCAGTGAATGCACGTCGCAACCAATATACTCAATAGACATTTGTATACTATGTATAAAAACAATATACCTAATAATTTTTAGCGGTACCGATTTATTTTTGCTTTATAAATATAATCTCATTTTATCAGCGTAGCGAGCGTGCAGATACGTGCATAATAAAATATGATTTACTCAAGTTTCTACTAAAATGATATGAAATATAAATTATGAATTGAAAAATTGCGAATTTTGAATATATGTGACGTTAATTTTTCAAGTAATTTCAATATTCCAAGTACAAAGCTGCTCAAGGTCTGAAAGGAGATAAAAACTCCAAAATGCTAATTTTCACAGCAAATATTAACTGTGATTCAGTTGACCACTCGAATCCTTCCCACATTTTGATGAAAATAACGATTATATTTAAAGTAGAATAACTAAATCAAGTGTGTTTATGTTATGATAGGTAATATTGTTTTTATTGAGTCGATAGTAATCGTTGATCTTGATGAGACTTTAAAACAGTGTTTACTTATTAAAAAAAAAAAAAAAAAAAAAAATAGAAAAATTACGAGACACAAATTAAAAGTTAATATATTTTTTTTTTAATATAAATGATGGAATAATTATTTTGATAAAAGTATCTTCTAGTTAAGGCGTGTTGATTTTTTTGATTGTAGTTATAAAAAAGTTAGTTAATTGTATAGTAATGTTGTGTTTTATTGTTGTATGTAATTGTTATCAGTATTAAATTGTTGATTATTTAATTGTTAAATATACTATTTTTGAAATTTAATCCACTCATTAGTTTCAAATTGTATATAATAAGACGTATAATATTTATTATTTATACTACATATTAATTTGTTGAGAACAAAAATCGGTAACAAATTGATGTTTTTTGTTTGAAAACACTTATTTTTAACTTACAATTGAAATTTTTTCAATAATATTTTGTGACAAAGGTTCGTATTGTCTATTCTGAGTAAAACAAATCGAGATTACGAAAACACAGCGGTACCGGCGCGTGTGTAAAGCCTAAGTAATGATCAAATAAAATTAAAATACACACAAAAAATAATAATATTTCTCTACATAATACATATTATTATATTCATCATTACAGCTCTGTGAATCAGTCTAATTGAGTTGC
Organism: Melanaphis sacchari; assembly: GCF_002803265.2. Lineage (NCBI taxonomy): Eukaryota > Metazoa > Arthropoda > Insecta > Hemiptera > Aphididae > Melanaphis > Melanaphis sacchari. The sequence continues at coordinate 33,587 of NW_020270956.1, read as the reverse complement.
GATAACCGATAATCTGATAACACGGGTTGTACAGTTAATATTATTGTACTAAACTATGTACCTATATGTTTCGTTCCGTAAACGACTGCGGATAATCGGAAATACACTGTATATAAATATAATGTTTTAATTTATTAAATCTTTATTGAATGTCACGGAAATTTATGAATCAAACTCATGAAAAAATTTAGTGTAAAATAATTTTTACAACTTCATTTTTTTTTTTAAATGTTTTATATAGATATTACTTTAAATTCATATTCATATTAGGATGCAAGGTCACATATAATTATAAAGCATTTTAAACAAAAAAAAAAATATCTCAATATTTAAGTGTTTTGCAAAAATAAATTGAACTTCTCAAGACTTATAATTACTTTGCTCTCTCGTTTAACTTTTAGATACATAAAATGTTCATCTGACATAATATTTTCAGTGTCGAGTATTCTTTTTTCATCCCTTGCCAATTGATATATATTCTTCTTTGCTTCAGAAAAATCATTACTTAAAGAAATAGAAAATGAATTGTTAATAAGTACTTCATTCATTTCCATTAACCATTTATAAGCAATAAAAAGATTGTTTATTTTATTTTTCTCAGTATATTTTGCACTTGATACTTCAGCAAAATTAATGATTATGGGTTTTTTTTCTTTAGTTGTATCCTCTTCAATTTCTCTCGTACTTTTCTTTTTCATTATAAGATATTTTTGTTGATCATTATTTTCTTTACTCAGATTTTTATGGTGACCTTTGACGTAAGCTTTAAGTAATTGAATTGCTTAAAAATAAAAAAAAGACGTATTTTAAATTGAATTTTATAACAATACGAAATCATTATAGGTATTAGGTAACGGAAAAAATCAAGGATTGTATATTTACGATACGTTGAATCGTATATTTTTAAAATTAAATTAAATTACTTTTAAATAAAAAACCACTTAAGCAAATTATGAATTAAAGTATATCCATATTTTAAATTTAAATTACATATTATATTCATTGTTGCATATTTGTAAGATATGGTAAGTGGGACAATGAGATATCTAAGAACGTGATTGAATCTGGTTAGAAGTAAGGCAACATATAGAATACATATAAATAACATATGTGTGCTTATCGAAAACTTTGGATATTGTACTAAAAACTTTCCGGTCGAATGTCATGGATAGTTACAACAGTCATGACTATCAGAAAAATCATCATGGCAACATCTTATTACGCACGTTTTAACTATTAATAATAATGATACAGAATTTAAAAACTCTTTGTTAAAACATAAAAAATAGTGAAACTATTTGTCTATTAAATACATAAATAATATTACTAAAATCACTGTGGATAGGAGTTGGATCTAAAAAATACATCGACAATTAGAGTAGTCTTTTTAAAGTTCGTAAGTTAAGTATTACCCACCATTATGACCTATTAATGATTGCCTACATCATATATTTATACCTTTGTTAGAATAATCGTTTTTTTTTTAGATTTAGAGGTTTGACCGACAGCAAGTTTAATCTTTTATGTCTATAGATTATGGTATATAAAAGTATTTAAGTATAATTAAATTAATCAGACTTGTGTATTTATTATATATATCTAATATATAAAAATCTGGTGTCACAAAGTTTGTTACCAAACTCCTCTGAAACAGCTGGACCGATTTTCATGAAATCTTTTGTGTATATTAAGTAGGTCTCAGAGAGTGATGTAAACTATTTTTCATACCCCTAAGTGTAAAGGGTGGCTCACCACAAATATTTATAACAACTGTTGGATATCGGCCGATAGAAAATAAAAAAAAATTAATAAAATATAAAAATAATAAATAAAATAAAATACAACAGTTGATGCCAGGGAACTATAAATTGTATATTTACAATTATTTATGTTAAAAATTTATATTATTATTTATTATATATTACGTATATTTTTAATTAAAATAAAAAGCATTTATTTTTTTTAATTATTATAAAATTAAAAAGTTGAAAAACTTAATAACTTTGTCAAAAATATAGTTTAGTCACTAAATTTACGAAGAAAAAATGGATTTAAAAAAAAATTTTTATACCTTTAATCACACCTACTACATAATTACTTACTTTTGTTTAAATTAATACAAATAATTTTAACTGATAGTATGAAAGTTAAAGATAGTATGATATTGCAATAAATACCATGTTTGACATTTTCAATATTTTTTTCATAATTTTCTGATTTTTTGTCGATATCTATAACCGCAGAAACAATAAAATGTAATATGTCCTGTTCGATAATATGATCATCTTTCGTTAGTTCCTAAAAAATATAAATATTAGGCAATATATCATTACACCTATGATATTATTTAATATACTTCATTAATCAATGTTTCTACATTAAAAATATAATGTAAATTTTTATAATCTTACTATATAAAGCTCTTGTATTAAATTTCTATTCCGTATACTATATAAAATTTGCAATTTGGGAATAATTGTTGACTGCAAGTCTAAAGAATACATAGGTCAAACATAAAGTAATTGCATTGACAGGGTGAATTATAAAAATGGTATTGGTTTGGTTATGCTTCATTTATAGTATAATATAGTACAGTACTGTATATCATTGTAATTAAATAGCATTCAATAATAAATAACTTAAATAATCTGATAATATTCCATTACTAATTTTTTTAAATGGGCCTTAAATGGGGCAAACCATCTAATATTGTTAAATTAATATTAAAAAATTAATCTTAAAAAATCATATATTGTTTTAAACATATTATAAACAATTATAACATAATTTAAATGATAATCTGTATTACCTGTTATATCTTTATTATTATTTACATATTCCTGAAAATCATAACAATTTTCTAAATTCAATGAGTCGTCAGTTAGATTAATGCACGATCCAATTGTTTCTAATGCCAACTCAGTTGCTTTAAAATTTAATAATCTATCCTAAAAAAAAAATTCTATTAACTATGTTTCTCAGAAGAAAAATTATTTCTGACATAAAATTTATTAATTATGAACATCTTTTAGATTTTAAATAAATTAAATACCAAATATATTAAATGATTAAATTGATTTACAATGATTGTGTATGTACTATTATTTTTTTCGTTTTGGAGCATAATATTTTGTAGTCATTTTTAACATAGTTGTTTTAGTACCTTGTGTTATTAATCTATTTTTAAATTTGCACTAGCGCTGGTTTTAATTAGATGTAGGATAATACATTTACCAGCAAGTTCCTTCAAATACTTATGTTCGTACAAGTTGACGCCTCGAGATTAATCGGTCATTACCTGACACTACGCGCATTCTATCATTGACATGTGCTTTTTTTTATGGAGTGCGCTTTTTTTTTATTGGAGTGTATTTAATGAAAAGAAAAAAGAAAAATATGCATGTTTTCTTTCATGTGATGATGTTAGTTTTATTATTATTAGACATTGCTGTGGCTAGTTTACTATCCTCTTGAGTTTTGAATATCTGTTGAATATGAAAACATATTTAGTTTAGAAGGTCCAGTATATAATGTTTTAAACAATTCGGATTCAATTTATTTTGCCGTTGTTGTTCTTCCGTTTCATCAACTCCGGTTCGGTTCCTCAGGAAAGAACGACTCGAAAAAGTTAGGTAATAAAAATCTGTACTGTACCGTTCTTGCTTCTTTATTATTTATTTGTAGTACATAAGACGTGTTACTCAGTATGTTATATTTTATAACGATGCGTTTATTGTGTATTAAAAAATATTATTATTTGTATGAATTTCATTTTATATAATACGCTTTGTTTATTTAATTACTGGCTATATAAACTCTTTTTTACCAAGACACGAGTCATCGCCGTAAACAAACCAATTAAGGTAAGTCTGGCATTGGTGAATAACTTAAATAATTACTATATGTCAAGATAGTATTACCTATAATTATCATTAGATACATTTTAAATCTCGGTGAGTACTTAGTAGTTAAAATGCTTATAGCTTAAATATCGAGGTAGGTTACGGATAGAGAATTGAAGCCAATTTTAATTATTTACTTATAGAGAGGTTAACATTAAAAAAAAATCCCAGTCTTTTTTTTATGACCTGGGAAATAATAACCTACGTGAATAACTACATAAATTCAATTGAGAAAAAAAAATTGTTATTTAAATGTAATTGAATTACAAATAACTATAGACAGATGAAATTATTACAAAAAGTTTATAATATTACTGTCTATTTACCATAACACTTTTCAGCTTTTTATAAAAGTTGATATAACTTGATATAAATATGTATTACTTTGATAAGTAAATACTAATTACATAATAATTGCAAATTGTCTAATACAATTTTAACAAACTACAAAAGTTCCCCATCAGGGGAAGTATATGACAATATTAATGTGTTGTATACTACGGATTTAGCGCACCCGGGGTACAGTGGTCTGAAAAGTAAATTTAGCTTACATAATATTAAATTGTAGTTTTTATTCCAAAAAATTAACATATATTTTTATTTTTGTGTATCAATTTATTAAAATTACCATGTTTAACTAGTTATGAGATATATAACTATACATTTAAGGACATCGATTTATTTATACGTATTTATAGAAATATTAAAAAACTTATTAAATTGTAACATTATTTATTATACAAATTTACCAAGCTTCGTTATTCTACTTTTATTATTTAGAATATAATTTAAATAGGTTTATGAAATATTATAATATTTAGTAATAAAATTTTAACAAAAAATATTAATTTTAAATGATTTATATTATAAAAGTTATATTATTCCGAATCATTATCGGATTCAGATTTACTAGAATCACTTGTTTGGTCTTCAGTCATTATTATTAAAAGTTTTACATCTTCTGAATATATCTGAAATTTTTTCTGTTGGATGTTTCGTATGGACGATATTAATGGGTTGGATGAAACTAGCACTATGTTAATGAGATCTTAATTAATTTTCACTCTGGTTAATTTTCTGGTGTGATGTTCCCTGTAGTTTTTGTAATTTTTGTTTTGGCATTCTTGAGCTTCTTCAGACAGTTGGCTGAAAAAAAAAAAAAAAAAAAATGAATTTTTTCATAAATATATATTGTTCATATTATATATAATAATTAAAATACCCACTGGTAAAGTCGCAATAGGTGAGTTGTTTCCCGAGACCTTTCTCATGTATTAGTTGATTCCCGGATCATTAAGAGGTACGTATGAGTTGATTCCTGGGTCATTATATATTTTATTCAATATTTAGTAAAATATTCAACCTACTAGCATAACCCAAGAAACACCACGAGGTAGTTGGATAACAAATTTCTCAAAAATGTTTTTTTTAGTTTTTTCATATTTTGAAAATCATTCAATTTTTATTTAATAATTATTTATTGAATTATATTATATTTATTATTATTAAAAACATTTAGTAGTAACTAGGTAAAACATTATTATTAAAAACATTTAGTATTAACTAGGTAAAAAAATATAAAAAAACTTTAGTAATTTGGTAAAAATTTGTAACACATTGTTTTTATAAATTGGTATCTGGTAATGAGGTTTTTTTTTGTAAATATGCGCGTGGTCTCAGTGGACATAAGAGCGAGTTGTGTGTGACGGTCGAACTTTTTATACAGTCGTAAACTCTTTACTCGAGCAACCTATTGATAATTGATATACAACAATAGGGAATCAATTCGTATGTACCCTCTAATGACCCGGGAATCAACTCAACGGTGTCGGTGCATAATAGATACCCGGGAATCACTAGTACGCAGCCGGTAAAGTTGCATTCTGGATAACATCAACTTTAATATGAAGCAAAATATTTGTATGTACAGATGCAAGCAAATAGCACCAGTGGTAGCTGTTTGATTACAATACGTTTCAAAAGCATCTGTATTTATTTCATACCCATTTGCCATGACAATTAAAATCGTACCAAATCGTTTGATTAAATCGATGTTTATACCAATAATATTAGTCGATTTTTCTACGTTTTTAAAGAACTTCTTGGCTGTGTTTCCATGATTTGTTGTACCGTAACCTATTTTAACAATATTATAATTATGTTACGTACCGTATTACATAATATTATTTCAACACATATTATACGGAGAGGTGACGCGTATACCAATTAAGTTAATGTATTCAAACAATGTAGTATCGGACGGTTAGGGTGAACACCTGGACATCGTGTTATTTAATAAAACAATCAAGACTTGATCACACGTCCCGGACTTCTCAGAATAGATGAAATCACAGGAAAGGAGCCGAACTGAATAACAAGTATAATTTAGAGAGCTTCTTTAGGTCATCGGAAGTCGCCACCTCCCCAGTCACCACTTTTGTCAGTTAACCACTTACAAGAGAGACCGCGACAAGAGCTGGGCAGAAAAACGGTTAGGGATATTCGAGACGCTCAGTAGCAGGCGTAACACCACCCACGGTCTCGTCTATTAGTATTTTAGGGTTTGGTCATAACACCGCTCATCCATCTTATGCTTATAAAATTGTATTATTGTACGAGTTAATTGTATTAAAATAAAGACGTTAATCATTTAACTTGAAAACACTAGTATTTCGTTTTCTACGTTGATATATGAATCGACGTTAACATAAGGGACGCAACAATTAAAATTAAAAATAGTAACAAACATTTTAATTTTTAAATTAAAATATACCTTGTAATACTATATCTACTAATAATCCCATTTCGGAACAAAAATTTTCTTGTATTTCATTTTTTTTTTTTTTAAACTTTAATTTGTTTTCAGTTGTTTTCACCTATAATATATCAATTTATGTCTCTTTTAAAATTTAGTTCATTCAAGGTATACATGAGTATAATATCTACTTATAATAATCATTACCTGCTAAGTTTTGAAATGCGTGTAATATCGATAAACCAAATTTAAAATGTTTCGGTTTAATAGGTACTTTATCAATATCATTGCGCTGTTTTTGAGTACAATCGCAGATATAAAAAGTTTGACTCGATGTAAAAGTCATCGAATTAGATGCATACATTATGTAGGAATATATTTTTATTATTTCTAAAAGAGAATATTATTTAAAAATATACTAACCTTTTATCGACCATTGAAAAAATTAATTAGTGCCCACCTTGAAAATTACCATCATTATAAATTAAATCTGTTGTATTCAAGATATCTATTTGTATTTTAACATTATTCACTTCTTCTCGAGTATTTTCGGCAATTTTTTTTTTAAATAAAAATTTAATAGGTCTGTAGAATCTTGTAGAAAATGGCCTTGGATTTTTCCAAATAATACATTTTTTGTCATCAATCGTGCAACTCAATTGCAATGGTACAAAAGAAAATATAAACATATTGCTATCCGTCACCGATTGTGTATTAGATGAATCAAAATTTATTTTGTACTGTGTTTCCATCACACTCCCATTTATAGAATAATTCACACTTGGCTATATTAATATTCATACTTTGAACACTAGGAATTTGCAGAATACGTTGTACAATGTGGTTTAATAAATCTTGAAGTGGTATTTCGGCGCTACATTCAGATAAAATGACATTATTTGGGTAACATTGTTTTTTGGTGATAAGCACTTTGTCATATGACGGATAAATGTTTGAATTTTGAGCTTTAGAACCGATTAGAATGTTTGTGTACTGATTTTTTGTTAAATTATTATCCATGAAAAATGCCACAGTTTTGTTAGGAATAGACATTAATTCTTTAAACAGTAAAGATGCACTTCTTTTCCCCGATTTTATTATTTATTTGATTTGAAAGGGTTAGTAAATTGAATTCCTTTTTAAGCCATTAAATATTTTTTTAATAAAAAATTTAAATGTTTTATTACATTTGAACCATTTTTGGTGTAGAATAATAATAAAAGTGTGTACTAAATTCAAAACTAGGTTTTTAAATTCTGATTCCAATCGTATCCATTGTGTTTTTCACGGATTTTTTTCAGTAGAAAATTTCGAGATTCAACACTCAGAGCCTTTATTACACCTTCTCCTCGTAAAAAATTTAACAAATTATCATTGGTTAATTTTTTTTAGTTTTTCACCGCTACTACAGCTTGCTACAAACGGGATTGTAATCAGCAGAGCAAATTTATTAAAACCAATTACGTAGCTTGTATACTTACATTATAAATAATATAATATAGAGATGTTATTTTTTGTAATTTTATAGTTATTGAACTATTTATTAACAAAGTATATATTATATCATTAAAAAACAATTTTATTAATTTGAATTTGTTAACTTAATTAATAGATGTGTATAAAAACGTGTTTTAATGGTACTTACCTTCATACGTACATTCCATTGCATAAAAAAATGCAAAAAGAATAATTTGAAAAATTAAAATGTGCTTGCAATAACAGCTTAAATTAAAATGAAATAAATACTCACGGTGATAAACAATATTTTTCAAATTTTATATATTTTTAGCTGTCTATAGATATCAATAATATTTGTGGCTTTAATTTTATCAAATCAATTAACTAATTGGTACATATAGGTAGAATATAAAATAAATATATCATTTAAATAACATTTTGTCATACTTTCTTAATTGGGTTTTATGTAAGCTAAATTACTTTTCAGACCACTGTGTGGAGCCCAGAGCTCCACTGGCGGACATCCTTAGGTAGGAGATTCCAGTGAGATTAAATCCGAACTATTCCCAATATAAGGAGCAACCCTTTACGCTAGTGAAGGGAAAGGCACTCTCTTGTTCTTAGGGTAAGAATTTGCTCTAAAAGGCGGATGAACGAGTTAATTAATTTTTCTTCGTCAAAGGCATCGGGTGTAAATAACAAGGAGAAATTATCGCATTAAAGATATTCTGAGTATCAGCAATTTAGAGTATGAACGCTTCGACAGTAAAAAATTACGGAGGAAAAATAGTCCCTCAATCGGATCTCCAAGTGGGGACTATTCAAGAATTTAACCCTTTGAAATTGAAAATGAAAGGTCATGATATCAAAAGGATTGCACATGCAATGTTCGGATCCGGACATTTTAGCGTGACCATTTCGGCATAGTTTCTTTAAATTACTTCACGAAATTATTTTAATAAAATGCGTTTAGATAATAATGTTGGCATTAATTATATTTTACCTATATCATTTATTAATTTTTATCTCATTGTTCTCGGTTACTTGTAGGTATACTGTATCAACTCTAAATAAACGTATAAAAGTGAAATTGGAAATATACTATTGCAGAACATTATCTCTATTGCTATCCTATATTTCATTTTAAGTATAAAATAGCAAAATATAAAATAAGATATACAAAATTATACAATAAGCTTTCTGGCAATTTCTTGAAATGACTCTACGCCAAAACGGCCTATGCCAAAACAGCCTTACGCTTAAATGTCCACGCCAACATTTCCTAGATGGTAGAATATTAGAACACTTTTACATATAGGAAAATTGGAGAACCTAAAAATTGAGATGAAAAGACTTATAATAGATACTATCGGAATCTCAGAAATGAGATGGCCTAAATCAGGTGATTTTTGAACGGTGGAATACAGAATAATTTATTCAGACACATAAGACGGAAGGCCGTGTACAAAAGGAGTAGGAATAGTTCTTCAAAAATACATGGGAGATAAGGTAAAAAGGTACGTACAATATAGTGATAGAATAATACTAGACAAAATAGATATCAAATTTATAGATACTATGATAATTCAAGTTTATATACCCACATCAGCGAGGAAAACGAAGTAGAAAAAAAAATATATGAAGAACTAAATGATTCAATTAAAAATGTCAAAGGAGAAGAAAATCTTATAATCCTAGAAGACTTTATTACCATTGTGGGAGAAGGGAGAGAAAAAAATGTTGTCAGAAAATATGGACTTGGAATTAAAAACCCAAGAGGATAAATTTTACTAGAGTTCTGTGTACGGAATAGTATAAAAACAACATACACACATTTTCAACATTACAGAAGTAAACGGTATACAAGGAAAGCTCCTGGTTATATTAGAAGAGTACATATAGATTATACATTAATAAGAGAAAGATACAAAAATAAAGTTAAAGACAGTAAAAGTTACCCAGGAGCCGATATTAATAGCGATAATGACCTGGTTGAAGCATTATGAAGTTAAGATTAAGAAGCTACAAAAGAATCAAGATATGAAACGCTTACAACTGGCAAACTAGCTAGTGGAAGAAATTAAAAATTCATACAATACAAAGACAGATAAAACTATGATAGAGACGATTGACACATAAAGTAGTTCAAACATTGAGGAAAAATGGGGAAATATCAAACGATACATATTAAACAATGTGAATGAAATTTTAGAGAAATTTAAAGGAACCAACAGAAAAGAATGGATAAACGAAGAAATTCTGGAAATAATTACTGAAAGGAGAAGATATAAACGTGCTACAGACCAAAGAGGGATGAAAAAATACAATAAATTAAAAAATGCAATAAATAGAGAACATAAGAAAAGCAAGAAAGTATTTTTAAATGAAATTTGACAGGATATTAATGATGCGCTAAAAGTTGGACTAATGGGATGGTTAGAAGATATTTTAAGGAAAGAAAAACTAAAACGGCAAGTATTAAAGATGTAAATGGCAATAATATACATGAAGAAGCAAAGGTTACAAAATATTTGAAAAAGTACTTAGAATAATAATTGTATTGGAAAGAAAATACGACAATAGACACAGAGATAGTAGAAGAAAGTCAGAGTGACACATAAGATATAGACCAAAGTATAATGAGAGATTAGTTTGATAAGGCATTATTGGAGCTAAACAACAAACACGTACCCCTTTTAACGTAACCGTTATTTTAGCATCAAGACAAGTTATTAAAAAGCAGAATAGATAAATGAAAACCATTTATATAGCTTTCGTTGATCTAGAAAAAAACCATTGATAATTTAAAAAGGAAAACGATATTTAATATCTTGGAAAGAGCCGGGGTTATATATAAGAATAGAAGGATAATCAAAAGCTTATACGAGTAAGAGATAGGAGTAATACGATGTGGAAATTACCAAAAAGAAACAAAAATTAAGAAGAGGTGAGGCAGGGGTGCACACTCTTCCCATCCTTTTTAACCTATATTTACGTGAAGCGACAAATAAAATAAGAGAAGAAATTGCAGTAGGGATAAAAATAAATGGAAAAATAATAGATATGCTAAGATTTTCAGATGACATAGCGGTAATTATAGACAATGAATAGGATCTACAGAATATCTTAGAAAAAATAAAATGAACAATGAAAAATCACTACTATATGAAAATAAACAGGGCAAAGACCAAAATCCTTGTTTGCAGCTGTAACGAAAGAACCCATACTCAAATTACATTAGGAGGCGACACAATACATCAAGTAAATTAATATAAATACTTGAAAAGTAAGATAACTGAGGACGGCCGTAGTACCAGAGAGATCATAAGTAGAATAAGCTAAACTGAATGTGCATTTAAGAGTAAGAAAAATATGTTCATATTTAGAAATATTGATATAAAAGTCAGGAATAACCTACTAAAGGCTTATGTTTGGAGTGTAGCATTGTATGGAAGTGAGACATGGACCATAGGTAAAACGAAAGAAAAGAGACTCCTAGCGTTCGAGACTTGGTGTTACAGAAGGCTACTAAGAATAAGTTGGACAGAACACATAACAAATGAAGAAGTATATCGAAGAGTAGGAGAAATAAGGAGTTTTTTGAAAATATTAAGAACAAGAAGAGTCAATTAAATTGGACACGTACTGCGTTATAATAGTCTACTGAGCAGAAGATTAGAAGGTGCCATTGAAGGGAAAACAGCAGAGGGAGACCACCATTAGACTACATTAGCCACATAGTTAAGAGGTGTAGACTGTAGATATTTTTGTGAATTGAAAAGGAAAGTTGAAAGGCGTCAAGAGTAGAAAATTGCTGCCAACCAGCCTTAGGACTGTTAACAAAATTAAAAAAAAAAAATACCAACTTAAAGTAAAATATATGACTTAAAAAGTTTTAACATAATTTTAGTGTATAGGTTGATAAGCTGTTTTTGATTAGAAACGTTTTTGGTTTTTGTTTATGTTTTTTTTTTTTTTTTTTATATATAACTAGGATTTAATTTAAATTGAAATATCTAATATTCAGCATATGGGTATCTCTCCTTACTGCCATTTTTTTTCTTATATATGTACCTAGTTTTGTTTCTTATGCTATTACAATTATACTTTAATACCACGTGCTTAATATAAAATCTATTATCTATATTATTATTAATATTATCATATTTCGAGATAATTACTCTCGAAACAGCCCTAGTATTAGTATTAAAAGGCTCGCGTTGTGAGTACCTAGGTTTGACGTCGCGTCGTTAATAATACCGGTCAATATTTCCGTAGAATAATACAATAACTAACTGCCTAATTAGCTAGTTCTATTATAAAATTTCAATTATTAAATAGTGTTAATAGTTCAAACAAAATCAATTTATTTATTTAATTTATACAATTCCCTTTTTTTTCATTTAAAACTACAAACTCAAACTGAAACCATAGTTATTGACATTGTTTCATAGTTTGTAAATTATTAGTTTATTATAAATCAATATATATATATAAGTATGACATTATTATTTTACTTAACGTTCTCACACTTGATAGTTTATACCTATTTAATCACCAATATTGACGTGTATATCGCAATAATATATAGTTTTTGCGTTTTATCATAATTTTTTAACGACCATTATGTTGCGTCACCAGTTTTAAAATGTTCATATTTTTTAAACTGTTTTTACAAAGGGTTATGTTGTAATAATATTATACTTACTTCAGTGGATAAGACTGGTCTTTGAATTGCTTTAAATATATTGTTTAATTTATCATTATATTCATTACTTATAGAGAAAAACACTAAGAACTTGTACATGGCAATGTGTTTTCTATACAAAATATCGTCGTCTAAGGACTTCCATAAATTTTTATTCTTTAACCATTTTTCAAATGTATCCTTTATATTACCACTAATGCTCTAAGAATAATATAAAAAGATAAATTATTTAAGTCAAAGTAGAACATTTACAAATTAATTACCATGAAATGTTATAAATATTGTAAAGTTACCTCCAATCAACATTTTTTAAGGTTTCATATAATTTGGTCGCAGTAAGTTGAGCGTAATAATTTTGACGCGGTGTAGTATCATCACGCGTCACATAGTTGTTTTATATTAGATCACATCTTTTTATATTATCGTCGTCTATATTACGGTATTGTCGTGCCGTCGCGGTTGTTATCGCAACGACCGCGGCTGCTTATCTCCGTCCGCGAAAACGCGACCCACGGACCGGTCCGGCCGGCGGACGGTACCTTAGTCAGCTTTGATACAACGACCGCGAAACGTGCTCATCTGTTTATGTATGATATTTAATTAATATTATAAATTAAATAAAGTGCCGTCTATTTAATTACAACGCGACGTTTTAAATTTCCAAATCCGACACCTACAATATCTAAATTAAAGGTATAATGATTTTGAAAAAGCTATTTTGATTGCAGCCCTATTTGTATACCCAAATACGAAAATTCAAGGTTGTTTTTTTTTCATTTCGGACAGTCAATTTAGCGGCAAATTCAAAATATTGGATAAGTCATATATTCTATTGATTCAGAATTTTCCCTAATTATTCAAAAAATTATCGGTATTAGCATATTTACCTTGAAAATCTTGTTGAATACAGTTCCAAAAACCTTCTTCAATCAGAATTTAAAAATAATGAAGAACTACTGTCAGATTTTATAAATTACTTTGAAAATACTTATATTGGTCGCGTTAACAGAAGAGGACGAAAGACACCTTTAATATTTCCTATTTCAATATGGAATTGTTATATTTTAGTTGAAAGAGATATTCCACACACAAATAATGCAGTAGAAGCCTGGCACAATTGTTTCAATTCGTTGTTAAATTCAGTTCATCCATCTATTTGGATTTTTATTGCTGCATTAAAAAAAGAAAATAGTATAAGAATTTTTAAAGTCGAACATTAACTTTTTAGAATAATATTACCTTAAAATAAAAAACAAAAATATTCTGCAATTCGTATTCAATAATTGGTAACCTCAACATTTGACCCAAATACTACTAATATTCCAAATTATTTTGTGGGATAGCTATTAATTTCTTGTTGCAATTATAATTTAGAACTTGGTTTTTTTACATTTTTACATTTTTATGTTGACTATCTGTGGCACAATTTCATTTAAATTAGGTATTATTAATTATTACATTTAATTATTTGGTTTGTTTTTATTAAATAATATATCTATAATATTATATATAAGTATGTATCGTCACCCGCCGAAATTACACGCGACTATATTACACCCACGCCCAACTTACTACGACCAATTTATCACGATGTATTTACGTGACACCAACATTTAACTTTAGATTAAATTAATCAATAACCTTTGATTTTTAAAAGAAATATATCTGTTATCAATTCAATCGTAATGGACCGAGCTTAAATTATTTTGTCTAAACGAACTATTTTCCATGACATTTGATTAATTATAATATTGTTTGTGTAGTTTAACTACTTTATTTCAAAATCATAAAATTGAGTTTTTCTCTAAGTTGAATGTTAGAGATAAAAAAAAAAAAAATTGAAAAATATTCAAATTTAAGTTATATAAGACTTAGATCAAATTCCAATCAAACAACGGGTACTCAGTTACTTATTTTATGTTATTGTTTTGAGCTGTCGAATTGCTATCAAACAGAAGAGGCATCTAATTAGGGTTTGTGTGATGTTCTTTCATAATATTCCTCGAACTCGCCAATATAAATGTGCAAGTTCTTAGTAGGGATCATTATGTATCCAGCGTATATGATGTATATTGGCATTATAATCATACACGTCCATATTAATTGCACTTAAAACCTCACTCCCACTTTTTGAGAACGCAATAACGCTATCATGACCAAATCATGAAACCTTGAGTATAGGACGTCACGTATAAGAAAGCCCTCAGCATAGCATAATCGCACGCATTAAAACCGTTGAGTCCAAAGCCTCTTCACGCCATACGACATCACATCCTCCTCTAAATTTAAAATAATAAACATAGGTTTTTATAAATATCATTGATTTTACAATTATTTTGAATCAACGACTGAATAAAGTGGAAAGTAACACCTACGTTACATTATGTAGGTTCGACTATAGTTCTGAAAATGTACAATTATATTTTAAGAATATTATTATGTACACAAAATCAACATTTATTTAAATAGCTGAATCCGAAAACTACACATTTCATTATTAGTTACAAATGTATTATTCATTATTTATAAATTATTTTTAAATAAAAAAAAAAAAGGAATAAAAATAAATTATTGTCAGCTATTTTTTCATCACAAGAGTTACATATGAATTTAATTTACAAGTAGGTTAAAAATTCTAACATCTTAGTAAATATTAATTGTTTTATTTATTCTGAGGGGGAGGGGCAATATAAGTATTACAATTTTAAATAAAATTTAATGTTTCTAGCAAACTTTTTGTTTAACTAGATAAACTTTTTTTTCGTAAGGTTAGGTCTATTAACTGTACCTAAAGTATTTTTTTTTTAGTCAAAATCATAAATTTTCGGTTAGTGGAATGCAATCAACTAAATATAAAATATATCATGCAAACATAAAAAACAAATTATGATAACGGTAATTTGTGCCGTTTGTTAAAATTTAATTGATATTTTATAAATTGAATGTACTTACATTGTCTAAGAAATATCTTCGAAACAATAACACTGCTGAACTAGGAAATGATCCATAATTAGATTCATTGAATTGTTGCTCTTCTTTTTGTAATTTTTTTATTGCTTCTTCTTTTTTTTTCTTATTAGCAATAGTTATACAATCAATTATATCTATTTTCAATGTTTGTAATAGTATAGACCACACTTTTGCTTGTTTTATATGGTTTTCACCATTTGTTTTTGAATATAATTGTTTTTTTATTGATTCGAAATATTTCAAACCTGGGAACATAAATATCATGTAAATAACATTAAATTTGTATTAAATATATATAAATGTTTAAAAATACTAATAAATCATGTTTTGAAATGAATACATAAAGTATCTTATATGAGTTATTAATAAATTATTAGGAAATTCAATAAATTAAAAAAATTATGTATTAATAAAATATTTTAGTATGGTAACACAAATGACGAACACAGAATAAATGCATCCAAATAAATATCACACTGATTTAACTCATAGTTGAGGTGTCCTGAGAAAACTGGTGCGCATAAACTGCTTGATTAAAGATCTCTGTTTCCAAAAAACTAGTGTTTTACTTAGCTGTAAAGTCCACAGATATGCATATTAACTAAATAGCTAACTGGTTATATTAGACGAACTATGATTAATAAACCGAAAACCATATAAGTGGTAGTCAATGTTTTGGTTTGTTTCACATTATTATTTAAATTTATTATCATATTGTTATTGTATAAAGACATATTTAAAAATATATTTGTATCTAAATCCAAATACTTAAATGTATTATATGTAGTTAACTACTTAGTAAAAATGCTGACTACTGTTCAGCTTATCACTGTACAAATCAAACAAAATCAGGATCAAATATACATTTTTTTAGGTGAGTGTGTTGTAATGTGAAAGCAGGTTCCCACGGCATCGTCAATTTAAACAAAACAAAAGTTATTTAGGTTATTCTTATTATTTTATTTAGATTTTCTCTAAATAATGCCAAAAAATTACAACTTTGGTTAAAACTTATTGGTAGCAAAAGATTTGTGCTAAATTCTAGAAATCGTTTATGTAGTGATAATTTTATAAAATCGAACTTTTATAAAAATCCCGGAGGGAGTTATAAATTAACTTTCTGTTCACCCTAAATAATTTCCTACTAAAATCTTTTTCAGCGAATCACAAAAATAAGATTAAAGTCAAATTAGCTGCTCAAACATTGAGTTCGTCAATAGCAGATGCTTTGTTATTTATGAAAAATATTTATATGAAGAGATTTCACAATGTTGATGAAACTATAACATTTTTACGAAACATTGATCTCTGCTTGATTTTTTAAATTCAAGAAATCCATTTACAAAAGGTTTTAAATCACCCATCTTTCTTTCCGACCTAAAATATTTTAAATCAGTATGATACTATTAGTCATATTTAAACAAACTTCTGTAAAAACAATTTTAATTGGTTTTGCGTTAGCTGTTAAATCGAAATTCTTTATAGCAAAATTATTATTTGAAGAAAATCAAAATTTGATTTATATATTAACTTATCAATTTTTACAAGATTTAATTGAAATCTTAATTTTATTTATGCAATGATTTGGTGTAATCAATAATTCTAATTTTTTTTAATTTAAGATAGCTTCAAAACAAATTCTCATAAAAAATGCAATTAAGTATAAATCAAATAGCAATTGTTAAAATGTTGATGGTGTATTTAGAGCGCAACTAGAATTTGAATGGAGTAAAAATAAAAGTTAAATGTAACATGGTCTTTTAACATTGATCAAGAAGTTCTTAATATGAGTTTATTATTAGCATTATTTATTAATTTTAGCATAAAAATGATCAATATTAATCGAAATAAAACAAAATAATTATAATTATAATAATAAGAACTAAATAAAACAGTCTTTTGTTTTTTTTCATCACAAATAAATTGCATTTAAAAACACATATTGGAAGAACTGGTCGACCCCGCAATACATGGAAAGATGTCTAGCTATCAGTCATCACCCGGTGTGGTACATGTCGATACCTAACTGGGCAATCCACCTGCAGCAGATTGGATGTATTTCCCGCTAACCCAGTGCATTTGTGTATGGAAAATTAATAAATATATTCCAAAATGGTAATTAAGTATCTAGCTATCAATCATCGCCCAGTGAAAATCGATTCCTTGCTGGCACTAATATATATATATTTATGTATGTAAACTTATTTTCATTACCTACTAAATAATATAATTGTATTAAGATTAAATTAATAGTCCATAGGTGTAAAAAACAATGTTTATCTGCATTCACTGATAATGAAAAAAAAATATGGTTGAAATGTTCGACCAAATAAAGAGTAAGGACGATTAAGATATTAACATACAACGTTTAATGGAACTACACCCTGTACAGAGAAAACGAAGCAAATTAGAAATGTGTGTTGAACAAGCCAAGCCTAAATCGGTTTCCATAAAATATTTCGTGATATTTCAAGCAAAAAAACAAATGGTATGTAAAAGTATTTTTTTTTTAGTGTTTTCGGTATAACAAAAAAAACGTAGTGAACGTCTAATTTTTTTATCTAAAAATAATCAAAGGCCATGGGATATGCGAGGAAAAAATGTTAGTGTCAATGCATTAAGTGGTGAAATTATGACTGATATTCATAGTCATTTAGAATTTTTTCAAGTAAAATTATCTCACTATACTGGAAAGGAAGTCAAGTATTTGGATGTAAAATTATCTGTCGAAAAAATGTATGAAATATTTAAAGAAAAATATCCTTACCATAAAGTTTCTTATAAATTTTTCTGGTCATATTTTAAAGAAAATTTCAATCTGAGATTCGGACGTCCACAAAAATTTACTTGTTTTACTTGTGAAGAGCTAAATGCTAATTAAAATCTCAAAGTCTTAACGAAAATGCAAAAAAGTGGTTGCTGAATTGTTAGTTCACAAGCGTCGAATTTTTTACAGCTTTAAGTTCAATTAGCCAGGACGATAAAAAAGTGTGGGCATTTGTATCAATTATGTGGAAAATCTTTCATTACCTCAAATACTTGTCTAAGATCTTTATTATTATAGACAACTCACAGTTTGTAATTGCGGTGTTCATAATTTATCCACAGGAAGTATGAAATGCTACGTTTATCATGAGGGGGAAGCTGGTGACCTAACGAAGTCATATCATTTATAAATCATTACATCAATGATGATATTGATAAAGAAGTTGAACGTCTCTGTATGATTTGTGATAACTGTGCAGGTCAGAATAAAAATCACGCAATTATTAGGTTTTTAATAAGTTTGGTGGAAAATAAAAGATTTGAAGAAATCCAAATTTTTATCCTATAAAAGGTCATTCTTTCATGCCTTGTGACCGCGATTTTGTTTTGATTAAAACATCGCTAGTAAAATACGAAAGATTGATTATACACAATAGACCAATACATCAATTTGATTTATGAAGCTTCGAAATTTCCTGACAAACTTTCTGTTGTAAAAGTTGATCAAAACCTTATAAATTGACTACAAAAAACGGTGGCCAACATATATCAGAAAAACATGTTTAAGTTATGCTTCATACGGAAAAAATTTACCGAGAGCTAATAAATCATAATTTCTTTATCAACAAAGCATACAATGGAAAATTGCCAATCAACGAAAACAGTTGGAAGATATCAAAAACACATTGAAATTTATCCAGGATTAGCATATTGGATTCTGGAAACCAATAAATGAATGGCCTTCAAAATGTGATTACTATTATTTACTTGACTAAAATTATAATGACAAAAATGTATCAAAATATTATCAATGTATTTAAATTGTAAGTTGTAGTTCAAAAAAAAAAAAAAAAAAATTGTAAAACGTAAAAAATAAATTGATGAATAAAAATAATATTAATAATATTTCTCTCCCTATATTAATAAATAAGATACGAAAACAATGTTTTCTGCATAAAGGAGATATGTCAATAACTTTGATTAATAAATTTTTAAAAAAAAACTAAAAAACTTTTTTTTTACAAATTAAATGAAATTTTTAAGTGATTTAATTAAATATAGGGTCAACAATTTCGAAGTTTTTACATTAACATTTTAGTTATTTAGTTTTTCGTCATTCTTGAAAAATTAGGAAAAAATAACGATTCATATGAGAGATGGGGACAATAAAATATTTATGGGGTTACGTGAATAAGGAGCCACCTAATTGTAGCACTTAACTTGAATATTGCGTTATTACATGATTAGATTTCATCCGTGGTTCTCGACCGGTGTGTCGCCGAGCAAGTCAAGATGTGTCACGTGAAGTACTTAAATATAAAATTACACAACATTTTTTAAACTATCAATTGACAAAAAAAAAGGTTTTTTTTTTGTATTGTATCTATGGGCTGCCTGGGTTAGTGTGCCGTCATTTTCATAGATCTAAATTAGGGGGTCGTCATACAAAAAAGGTTGAGAACCACTGGGATCTCTGCGCCATTTTATTTTAAGTCTTTAAAGGGGATTTTTGGGACGTGTAAGTCTTTAATCATGGGATTTCCGTGAATTTTTAATCTAATGTAAAAACTTGATAGAAAATGGCTAGCTTCTACTATTATTTTTATATCTAGATCTTTGTGAAGGGTCAGGTTTGAGATAAATAATGGAGAATTAGTGATTTTCCGAAGTGAGATATTTTGGAATGCCTGAATCTTATTTAAATTTGATTTTTTCACCGATCCCTAAAGTTGGATTCCATACGTTCATTTGGGTATCAGAAGAGATTCATTTATTTGTAATTTAGTATTTAAGACTGAGAACTTACTTTTTGTAAGTAATATTTTTAAAGATCGGGAACGGTCATTGAGAGTTAATTTATTTTTCTCATAAAATTTTACCATGTTAGTCTTTTATCGAGATTTACACCTAAGTACTTAATAGTATCATGAGAAGGAATGGGTAGATTATTTATAGTTATGGTAGGACAAATTTCGTTTCTTTTAGTTGTACGTCATATGAACGGATATAACGTGGTTTAATTTAATTCACCATTTTGCGTACCATTCCAGAAGTAGGTTTAAATGGGATTGTAAATTTCTCGATGTAATTACTGGATCATTGTGTACTGATAATATGACTTTGTCGTTGGTTTAATTGATAACATGAGTATTTTGTGAAGAGGGTTGATTAAAAGAATAAATATTAAACAATGTAGGAGAAAGAATATCTCTTTAGGGAACTCCAGCATTAATTATGGCAATTTTTGAAGTGCGGGAATCTTGAAGTATTTGAAAATATCTGTCCATAAAATATGATAATATTAGTAGGAATATTGTATGGAAGAAAAAATTTACGGAGTTTGAACAGTAGACCTTCATACTAATTTCTGTCAATAGTCTGGGAGATGTTGAAAAAGGAATAAGTATAGTATATAGTACGATTTGTTTTTAAGTGAGGTAGAGACTACATAAACTACTCTATGGATTTAACGTACTGTGCTGTATTTGGCTTTTGAACTAAATTATGAAAATGGGAGTACATTGTTTGATATTATATATAGATAGATAGATACGTTTGGGGATGAGTTTTTCACAACTTTCAGAGAAGTATGGCAATAGATTTATAAGTGTATATGATGTTGGGGGGGTCAAGAGGTTTATCTGGCTTAGCAAACATTATTATATATGAAAACTTTCAAAGAAAAGGAAAGTATCAAAGTCTTAAAAGTATATTGTAGATATATAAGAAGTATAAAGACTTTGTTTGGTAGGTAGTTAGCAACATTAGCCGTTATCAGATCAAACCATGTGAATTTTTTACAAGAATATCTAGCAATCATATTTTTTACTTCGTCAAGTATGAAATATTTTTCTGGTTGAACAATTGGTAAGATAGAATCTAAGAAATTTCTGATATCAGTAATATTATATTGTGGATATGGCGGTTGTCTTCCAAATGTTATGCTAATTAGCAATTTAGTACAGTGAAAATTCTATTAATGAACACCTTTCAATAGTGGACACTTTTAAATTCCCCAGCAAAAATGTATGCACATATTAGGAGTTATAAAATCTTAATAGTGTACAGTGGACGTGAACACTAAAAACTAGTACCAAAATTAAAAATTTCCTCTCATAAATGGACACAATACATATTGTATATATAGAGAATGTTTAAGTAATAAAAATACTATATTTATCTTTTATATATTTCGTTTTTATTTTATCTTATCTTAATGGTTTTCCTCAGTTGGTTATCAGTAGCCGCCGCGACAGGTTGTTCTCAGCGCTCTGTTCAATCCCAAGGTTTGTATTTCTTATAATTAATCTTATTCAATGAATCCTAATAATAATGGTAGTTCTCCCCAAGATCGCAATCTTCCAGATACTTCAAAAAAAAAAAAAAAAATAAAAAAATACTAGAACTAGTAGTGCTGCTTTCACTCCACCTTATACAAGCCAAAATAGATTTGCTCCACTTCTAACTCTCCAAGTCAACGACAATACAAAAATATTTAATTTTTTGTTACGTGTTGGACACTTTCCACTGAGCTGGAAATTAGCAACTGTTATACTAATAAAAAAACCTGGCAAGGATAAATCAAATCCTGATAGCTACAGACCGATAAGTTTACTTACCTCCCTATCAAAAATTTTTGAAAAAGTTATTCATACGAGACTACAAAATTATTTGGACAGCGCAGATGTTATCCCAAAATTTCAATTTGGGTTTAGATCCAACCACTCGACAGTACAACAGCTTTTTCGCATAACTGAACATATCAGCAATTCATTTGAAAAACATTGCCATACTGGTGCCGTATTTATAGACGTCTCAAAAGCGTTCGATTAAGTATGGCACAAAGGTTTTTTATACAAACTAAAATCTTTCAATACACCGAAGTACTTATTTAATATTATCAATTCCTTTCTAACAAATAGGCAATTCTCAGTTAAAATTAACGATAATTTCTCTATTCCCCGGACCACATCTGCTGGTGTTCCTCAAGGGTCCAAACTGGGATCTACATTGTTCAATATATTCATTTCTAATATACCACAGTCACCACGCACAAACATCGCACTATTTGCAGACGACACAACAATCTACAGTGAATCTCACAACGTTGAAGCGATAACAAACAACTTACAAGATCACCTAAATCTATTAGCAACATGATGCAACAGCTGGAAAATACACATAAACGCTTCAAAAAGCTCAGCAGTCATTTTTAGCTTACGTCGCTATTCCACTCCAACACCTCTAAGCTTTGGCAACGATTCCATACCTTGGCAGTCTTCTGTCAAGTACCTTGGTGTCACACTAGATAAGAGGTTAATCTGGGGGCCTCACATAGCTTCTAAACTACAACAAGCATACAAGCGCCTCTCAATGCTATTCCCTATCCTAAACAAAAAATCAGTTATACAAAAAAAATGCTCAATATTAATTTACAAGCAATTATTACGCTCATTAATTACCTATGCTTGTCCTATATGGGGTAACTGCTCAGCGACACACTTAATAAAAATACAAATTTTTCAAAATAAAGTATTAAGAATAATAACTAATGCACCATGGTTCATACGCAACGAAAATCTACATAAAGACCTCCGAATCATCAAAATTCAAGATCATATAAAAGCTCTTGCTGAAAACTTCCATAGCTCACTCCACAAATCAACCGGCTCAATACATTTTAATTTACACATATGCCCACCACCTCAAAGACGTCTAAAACGCGGTCGCCCGCACGATCTTATTCGATAATGCTATTAAATAACTTACTTATATTATCATGTTAAAATTAGTCAAAAAAAAAAAAAAAAAATTAATGTTATTATCCATAGATGTAGATAGCCTTATAGGCTAGGAATGTCTTACTATAATTAAATAAAAAAAAAAAATGGTTTTCCTACTTGAAAAATGACAATTAATTCGGTTATATTGTGTTCGATCGTCAGTTTTATTCTGCGAATTGTGTGAACACGTATACCTACGTTAAAATGAACAATAATAAAAGAAAAAGATTGAACTTAGAAAAAAAATAAATATTATTAGAACTAAGGAAACGGAAAATTTAAGAGTAAGAGTATTAGCCGAACGGTATTGCACAAGCAAATCACAGGTAAATTTAAGTATTTAATTTTAATATTTTGTATTAATTTATCTAAAAACATCTCATTTAACGAAAAATACAAGTGAATAACATTTTATAAGATGCATGTAATTTGAAAAAAAATATTACATTGAGAATGCCAATGAAAAAATAAAGAGAAAATTTTCGAAGACATCGGATGGAGCATTTATATATAAAGTTACATTTGAATGGTTTTGTAGAGCCCGTTCATATAATTTACCTGTTTCTGGACCATTGCTTCAAGAAAAATCATGAGAAGTTGCAAATGAGGTAGGTCTAGAAAACTTTAAAGCTTCAAATTGATGGCTTCAAAAATTCCGAGAACATCATAAAATGTCTTTTAAAATTATATGTGGTGAGGGTAACTCTGTTAATTCAAGTGATGTAGAAAAATGGTTCAAAAAATTGAAAACATTAATTTCAGATTATGAACCGAAAAATATATTTAATTGTGATGAAACAGGTTCATTTTTTCGAGCACTTCCTAATAAAACATTGTGTTTAAAAAATGAAATTTGTCGTAGAGGTAAAATAGTTAAAGATCGTTTAACTGTTTTATTATGTGTAAAATATGATCGGTGAATTTGAAACTCCATTAATAATTGAAAAATCATTAAAACCACGTTGTTTTAAAAGTGTAAATATATCAACGTTAGGTATTAATTGGAAAGCTAACCGTAAATCGTGGATGAATCGAGATTTAATTGCAGACTGGTTAATGTGTTTTAACAGAAAAATGGAAATGGAAAATAGAAAAATTATTTTATTTTTAGATAACGATAGCTCACATCCTAATATATTAAATTTAAAAAATATAAAACTAATATTTCTACCTCTAAATACAAGTTTAATTTTACAACAATTATATCAAGGAATAATTAAAAATTTTAAAGTTCACTATCGCCAAAGATTACTTCGTCATATCGTACGGAACAAAGCATAGAAAAAAAATTCTACTCGTATTAACATTTTAGAAACGATTTTTTGAATAAAATCCACGTTAAAGAATGTTAAACCAGAAACATCATTCCGTGTGTTGCGGGGTCAACCAGTTCTTCTGGGTTGCCCCGGAGACACTCAGCCCCTTTGTATAACCGCGAGGTTGTCTCTTCCGGACAGTAGTCCCGGATTGCTCCGGGGGTCCCACCCGGGGCGCCGCCTCACCTCGGGCGCCATAATGAGTGACCGCCGCGGCCAGAGCCCGACGGATTATCGCATGAGTCAAGCCCCTTTCTACTAAGGCGGTACTCCCACAACCATCATGAGTTCTTCCTCAAGTGTGTCTTTCCCGGTGCGGGCGAGCGCGAGTCCTCGGTGAGTCCAAGCGGTCGTGCGCCTCGGGTCCAACACCTCCGGAGCGTCGAGGCGCTATTAGCAAGCCGACTCGACGGGGCTTACTCCGAGTCCTGTGGTACGAGGTTCGAACCCGGCGTTCAGGCCTTCGCAACTGCCTTGTTCGCAAGCAGGTCGATCGGGGCACCGCTGTGTGTACCGCGACGACCCCTTTATAGCGCGTACGGTTTTGCTCTTTATCGACAGATTGCCGTTTCTGCCGGTGCCTCTCTCGTATCTAGCCCCGAGCCGGCTGAATACGTGCACGTCTTCGCCCGACAGGTGGTCTGGCCCCTCTAGTTCGAACTCTCGGTCTAGGCAAGAATTTGTTCATAGGGAGTGAGGGTACCCAATTCGCCCCGCGAGATGTTCCGTCCGTCCCGTCTCCGAGGAGGTCGGGCATTCAGTCCGTCCCGCAGGGTATCCCGTCCCTCGCTCCCGGCTAGGCGGGTCTTAGTACGGAGGGCGTTAAACGATACCGTGGAGGCGCTGTCTTAGCACCCTTTTGGTCCGGCTATCGGCTCCCGCTTCGCCTGCCACTATCCGGTACTTCGCAGGCTTTCGCCCCGCCACCATCGGTGACAGTAACGGTCGTTCCGGCTAGGCCCACTCGGACGATTTGTGCCCGCGTGGATAGGGGAGACTGTCCCCATGTCTCTGGCAGTGCACCATGCCCTGCACGTACGCCCTCTAGCCACACGTCCATCCGCTATGGTTTAAAAATTAGGGGTCCGGGTCGTGCCCGCGGGGTCGTCCTACATCTTTACGTTCTAGGACTTCCCGGGAGAAGTTTTTGAACGCAAGGAACATGGCCTCCGTGGAGGTCATGGTATCGCAGTCGCACGGCCAGTCCACACCTTCCGCTTGCGCTGCGGCTGCGAGCTTGTTTCTTTCCTGGCTATATGCTGGGCAATCGAATAGCACATACTCCGCGGTTTCCTCTGGAAGACCGCATCGGCAACGTGCCTCGCCTCGGAGGTTGAAACGACAGAGCGACGAATTGAAATTCCCGTGTCCGGACACGAGCTGCGAGATGTAGTGGTCCGGAACGAACCACAGCCTCTCGAGTCTGCGCCGGACGTCTGGGAACTAAATCGCCGTCTGCCTACCTTTGTCACTGGCGACCCATCTCTCCTGCCAGAGGCGTATGGTAGTGTCGTAATATTGTTTTGTCTTTCCAGCAACGTCTGACGCCGACTTGTTTCCTCTCCTCACGGCGCTCTTATCCCGTTTGATCTTAGCCAGCCGCACTAGTTCTATGTCGAGGGGAGGTACTCCGGCTATGACCTGGAGCGCCATCGTCAACGTGGTCTTATACGCGCCTGTCATTGCCAGTAACGGGCGTCTTTGGGCGGTGTTTGCCCGTGTTCGATGCCGGTACTGTGCCATGCAGCGCTCGGCCCATACCGAGGCCGCATATCCCATACGCGGCAGGAACACCGATTTGTACAGGATCCTTGTTGTCCCCTTTTAACGCCCCAGCTAGCCTTAGTCACAGAAATTAGTCGACTGAATAGCGCTACCAAGTACGCAGCCTTTTCCGCCAGATGGGAGCTAAATTTCCTTTGCGGGTCAAATGTGGCCCCGAGATATTTCGCCTCCGGGGTCATTTTTACCTTAGTCCCATCAAGTCGCAAGTCAAGGGGCTTACTCAGTTGGCCCTTGATCCATAAGGTCTGCGACTTGGCTGCCGAAGAGGTGAGTTTCCTGTCAGAGGCCCATCTCGACGCTATTTCTAGCAGCGCGTTCGCGCTTTCCGTGAGCTCCGGACGGTGTTTCCCGGAGATTGAGTAGCGCGAGATCGTCCGCGTACGCGACAATCTCTGGCCCGGGGGGAAGATCGCCGGACAAGAGCGGGTTGACCGCGCACCTCCAGAGGTCGGGACCGAACTTCGAGCCCTGCGGGTAACCCTTTGTTAGGGTCGTCGAGAGTGTCATGTCTCCAATTTCCAAGTGGGCTTTTCGGCCGTCCAGGTAGCTTTTTGTCAGGGCGATCAACCCAGAGCCGCATTTAACCTTTTCAAGATCTTTTATTAGTTGCGCCCACCAGAGGCAGTCAAATGCCCCCGATATATCCAGGAATACGCCTACGACGTATTTTTCTCACCTTTCATCTGACCAGATTAAACCAGAGACAGTCAAAAACTGTTTTAAAAAATCGGGATTTTTTTCGTCCGATACAGTGGAATACGTAATGGATCATGAAAATTATACAAATTTGAACATATTCTCAGAACTTGTACCAAATACTGTTAAAATTGAAGACTATATATAATCAATTATAATCTAGACGGTCTGAGTGAAAAAGTAACCGAATATCCAGAAGAAAAAGAAGAAGAAGAAGAAGAGTCTATATATAATCCAACATTTGAAGAAGTTTGGAAAACAATAAATAATTTAAAAATATACTTTAAAAATAAAGAAAATGAAACCGCACTATCAATGATTGCCAATTTGCAAATTCATTGTGAAGAGCAGAAAAACTTTACACAAAAAAAGATTACAGATTTTTTTTAATCGTACATAAATAATTATTAATTATAAAAATTTTACATTTTTATATTATCCACTTTTTACTACATAAATAATAAATAAAGATTTTAATATATATTAGTTTCAATGTATGTATATGTATATGTATATGTATAACTAATTCTATTTAGCGTTTCCCTATAGTGGACATTTAGTAATTTCTTGCAAATGTCCACTATTTAGAGGTTTTTTCAATAGTAGATAACTCCATATAGTGGACATTTTTCAATTCCCCATAGCTGCCCACTATATAGAGGTTTCACTGTATTGTATATATATAAATATATATATATATATGTGTGGTAGAATCCCTCTTCAGCAATCCCTTATCTCTGTTGCAATATAAGAAAACTACACGAACATGTTTTAAATTGCATTTTCAAAAATATGTATCAATTTCTACGTAACCTTAAATACATATCGTCTCTATTACCATTGATTAAGACTTATATCGGAATTTCTCGTTATCTGCGCATAATTATCTAAATATTATATTTTAAATTATTACTTTAGAGCTTTCTCACTATACAATAATAAGTGAATATGTCATCACATCATTGAATGTACAAAATATATAAACAACTATACGTTAACGTGTTTTATGTACACATGATTTTAAACTATAACTAAATAATGTATATAATTTTTCAAAGTCTAAATATATAATTTCATCCAAATTTAACTGAGTATGCAAATAAAAATAAATTTAAATATCTATTTATTAGATTTTTTAATTTCATTATGATATAGTTATTATGGACTTATATTTTAAATTTAAGTCTTAGATATACAAATTAACCATTCTTATTTCTAAAATACAAAGAGATTTCCACAATTTCGTTGATTTTAAACAATTTTGTCTAAATTATAATTTGACGATAGTAATCGTAGAATATAACAGATATTAACTATTATTTAATTAAAAATAAACAAGGGACTAACAGTCCTCTAATAACGTTATTTAAAATCGAAACATTTTATCTTCAATCGTATTCACACATACACTTCATTGTAAAATCAAAACATTTATCACTACGCTCAGAATCTGAGAATGTAAACTTTTTTGAAAAATACTGTTTATTTCCTCAATTATACCTTACATTAGTAATATAAGGTAAAATGGTGTAAATTATATGTTATAGTTGTCGCAGACCTTAGACATTACTACATGAGTATCATGGACCCCTAGAATCACAGGTGTTAAGAATCATTGCAATGAAAAAATAAATTAATGTGTGTTATAATATTTACCATCATTGATTACATTATCTGCAAATTCAAAGTTCTGAGAAAAATAATATGAACTCGCTGCATTATAGTACGATTGAATTAACACCATATCAATCTAAAATATTTATTTTTATAATAATTTAATTATTATTACAATAAACGTATAACTATAAACTAAAAATTAAAATTTTTTTAGTTTATCATATCTTTAATATACAAATATAATAAACAGCCAAACACCTTTTTGACGTAAATCATTGGATACCTAGATATATTTTATTTGAACCTAATACAAACTATTACATATTAATGTTATACAATAATATATTTTGTTGTTGACAAATATGTTATATTTCACTAGAGATTTGTTTATGTAAATTGGTGTTTTTTTATTTATTGATTAAATGTTTAGTATTACTTCATTCAAATTCCCGATCATGAATTATCTCTTTAGACTTTCACAATTAAGGTAAAATGTAAATATTAAAATACGGTGTAGACAACAAGAATATTATTTAAAATGCTTATCTGTTCAAATGATTTTTCCTAAATGTATTAACACACACACAAAAAAAAAACACTATTTATGAGTACTCAAAACACTTTTACTCATTTTGACTGTGCATTTTTTAGATTTTTCAACAATAAATACATTGTTATTATATTATTAATTTATATAACAGTTGAACTGTTATAAATAAAAATATATTAGAAATTATACAAATAAATGTCGTGTCGGGGAGGTAAAGACAAAAAGTGATATGGGTAAACTATTTAATAAATAATCACCATTATCACACAATTTAACATATTAGGAAAATATAAATAATGTAATGATGATGGTCAACCGCGATCGACGTTTGTTGCGATATAAAATAAGGCGAGCCCCCCCCCCCCACCGGACCAAGACAAGACCCATCTACGGGTTCAGTCTGCGCGTCGTTCTCGTCCGAAACATGTAATCGGCCATTAAGCTCATTTAAAATTAAATAATTATTTATGTAAAATAAATTCTAAATTCATACGAAAGATTAATGTTCTCTTTTCATACTATACAGTCATATTCGTAACAATTCATATGTAAATTCTGTGGCGGCCAAAAATATACAAAACATATTTCAAAAAACTCCCATACTATACCACGACCAACCCTTTGTACATAATAACAATTAATAATAACAAGAAAAGATAACCTAACCTAACCTAAACCTACGATAAAAACTATGATAACAATAATAATATTATAGTTATTTTAATTGACGAAATGTAATAGAATTATATTCTAGGTAGTTATAGTATTGCGGCTTCTTATGTAGTGAGTTCTCGGAACAGTACTAATATGTTTCTGCATAATAAACTTATTATATACTCTACCAAAAAAATTTACAATAAAATCATAATAAATATGAATAAGTATAAGTAACAGAAATAGATGAAATTTAATTATTTGTTATAAATTATGGTAGTTTTAAAATAAATAATGTACGATTAAAGATAAAATAGTTTTTGTATTTTTATTCTAAAGAAAATAGCGTATGCTTAGCCAAAGATTTTGTTTGGATACTAACAGAAGTTGCTACTATAACAAGTTTTTTTCTATTATTATACTATCATTAAATATAACTCGCACTCCAGAAACTCAATTACCTAATCTTAAGATACTATCTGTCATAAAATTACATCAAAACTTATTTTATTCAATTGGTGCCTAGAGTTAAAAAAATTATTATTTAACTAAAACTTATGGAATAACAAACTTGAGAAGAACTCAACTTCAGTGCTTCATAGTTATTGAGCAAAATATTCTACTTCTATATATCTATATGTTGTCTACATGTCTAGAAAATTATCGAATTATTTTGTGTTCTACAAAACGAGAGTAGTTCTGATATTGGTCGTTGAATAAAAACAATTGAAGTATTTATTTACTCGTTTTGTAAGGTATAATCTAAATTAGTATTAATATATTATTAATACTAATATTATAGTATGAGCAGTCATTTCGTTGTCATAATGTATCAAGAAATATTTAAATATAGTCTACTAATCTATTTTTTTGTACATGATATACCACAATATACTTTAAATTAAAATACCATCTGCATCTTTATAGATTATTTTTATCGTAATTATTATTAAATATTATTAGATAAGTATTTACATACATAGGTAATAGTAATAATATAAATATGTGTTTCATTTTTATGATATATTTTGATATTATTTATTATTTTATTTACAATAAATAATGAATAACTTCCCATAAAGGACAATATTTTGGTAAACGAATTTATTTTGTATTTTAAGTTGTATTGATTTATCAATTTGTTATGAAACTTAACAATGTATGTGTCAGTTCTTATTTCAAGAGCTTCATTCCAACGTTTTTCAAATGCTAAAAATAAAATAAAACACCAGTTTAAATTAATTTTTAAAGAGCTTAATATTTGTTTTGTTGTACATTTTTTGTTCATAAAAATTGAACAGATGGCAGCCGGGGAATATTGTACGCAATTAAGAAGAAAATTAATATCTGTTTCTCATACTTCAAATGCTAATCTTAGAACTCATATTAAGGTAATTATGATTTTTTTATTTTGTATTTTTTAACATTGTACTTACATAATTTATTATATTTATAATTAGGTAATGGTGTTAAACATTTTAAATAATTACTGCTTAACTATATTTTATAGCTTATTCATCCACACAATTTGAATGATTTTAATGCTACTTTCAAGAATAAACTTGACAATAAGGATAATTCAATTAAATTGACAGTTAAACAATTAAAACTCGAAGAAGTTGAAAAAACTGTACAACAATTAACTTAAACTGATTTTAATGATGCCAATTTAAAGTTAATTATAAATACAGTTTCACCTTTTACTTTTATTGAACACCCGGCTTTCATAGAATATTGCAAACTAACATCACAAAAAGTGCCAGTATCACGAAGATAATTAATGACGGATGTGGAAAAACTATTTGAAAGTTTAATTGAAGAAATGAAAATTGAGTTTAATAACATTACACATGTTTGTTTGACAGCAGACTGTTGGTCAGTTTTTCATAGGTATGTCTTATTAATTAATTAATAATTATACCTATCTATTTATTTGTATTTTTTGTTACTTTAAATAAAGGTCATATATGGGTGTGACTTTGCACTGGCTCGATCCAATAAACCTCAATAGGTCCAGTAAAGCCCTTGCTTGTAGGCGTATGTTTGGTAGACATACATTTGAAAACATAGCAGAACTCCTTGATAAGATTCTTAATGAGTTTAATTTGCAAAACAAGACCACATTAATCGTTACTGATAATGCTGCTAACTTTGTGAAAGCCTTTAAGTATGTCCAATGAATAATTATATATAATAATCATATATTGGTTATTGCAATTTGAAGCCATTCAAATATTTTTAATTTTATTTAGAATTTTTAATGTAAACGATGAATCAATTGATAACTTAAATACAAATGGAGAAGAAATTGTTACAAACATTGAAATTTCTGATGTATTAGATATTGACATGACCATGAATAGTTTGGAAAATTTGACTCTACCTCCACACCAACGATGTGCTGCTCATACACTTAATCTTATTGCTACAATCGATAGTGTAGAAGCTCTTAATATAAAAAACTTATAAACGAATTAGTAGACGTGTTTTTAGCAAGTGTCAATTAATGTTCAATAAACAAAATCAGTCCACACAATCTGCAGATCAAATAAAAGAGATTCTTGGTCGTTATCTTATTGTTCCAAACGCCACTAGGTAAAATTATTAGTGAATTATTAAATTTCTTTTTAATTTAATATCATAATACACTACTAAGTTGTATGTTAAGTAATAGATATGTTTTGGTTTTAGGTGGAACTCTTTTTATGATGCAATGAATGTTATAGTTGGTAATAAACATAAAATTAATGAAATCTGTATTAAACTACAATTACCTACTTTTCCAAATATTCAAGAAATTGATTTTTTAATCGAATACTGTAAGGTATTACTTATATGAATCAATTTTATATTTTAAAGTATTCAATTATCATTAGTTGTTTAATTAAAATCTATATATCCAGGTTATGAATCCAATTTCTCGAGCTTTAGATATTTTGCAAGGTGAAAAAAATATTTGTATTGGTTATTTATTACCTACCATTAGTGCAATTGATAATTCCTATGATGCAATAAAAAATCTTAAATTTTGTCAACCTCTTGTTCACAGCTTAAAGAAGGGACTTGTTAAAATGTAATTTAAACTATTTAAACAAATGAATTATTTACTTTATTTTTTATTGTTATACATATTGTGATTTACCTTTTAGATTTGAAAGGTATACAACTTGTGAAAACTGTCAGTTAGCAGCAGTTTTAATTCCAAAATTTAAACTTAATTGGGCCAAATCTCCTGATAAAATTATTATAAGACAACGTTTGATTGATTTTTTGATCACAGATAATGAGAAAAACGATAATGGTGTGTCACAAACCATACCAATAGATCAGATCATAGGCGCCAACTCCACGGGGGCAAAAGGGGCGATCGCCCCCGTGCATTGATTTAACGGGGACAAAAGTATTAT
>NW_020270955.1:0-5825 GCF_002803265.2 Melanaphis sacchari | reverse complement strand
TTGTTTAAATCCTTTAAAATATTAATTTTTGTTCTCGTGTCGTTAACAAAATATATACATGAATACGATGAACAAACGCATAGGTATAATTTCAAAAAACACTGAATTATCATTATATTGTTCAACTCATGCTAAAATGTGATATTGCGTATTTAAATATCGTATTTAATTATTTAAAATCCGTAGTATTTTATTTATAAATAATTTAGATAAAATATAAAAAGTATTCTTAAAAATACACCCAAACATTAGAGGAGCTATTCGAAATAGTTGATAACGGTAATTTTCTAAGAACAATTACTACAATATTGCTTTTAATTTGTTTGTATCTATTTTGAATTTAATTCTGATTAAATTAAGATGTGTGTAAGTATCTACAATTTAATATATGTAAAGAGTGCTTACTCTCAAAGTAATATTATATTACTTGGTAATTTTATAATTAAATAATAATCAATTAATAGGTGCCTACTTATTATCTTGTCTAGGTTTATTATAAACTGTACATTAAAGGGTATACAATTGTATAAAATAACTATGTAGAGCTATGAATTCGAGGCTTGCAATATAGCAATCATATGGAACCAATATTGAACAGATACATACCTTTACACTAAACGATTAAACCTCATGGAAACTGAAATAATAAATTGGAACAGACACTTTAAATTATCTAGATATTTTTTAACATTTCATTTAGATAATTTTTGATCTTAATAAATTATTTAATTAATAGAAAATAATATCTGTCAATTCGGTTTCTTTTTGTTGTAATAATCAACGCAATTTGAATTGCTTTTTCTGACTATAAAAACCGCACAAGTACAGACCTAATTATTTTACATAGATATTACTTCTACAGTTTTACAATCAAATAGGTGATTTACTGATTTATATTATTATTTTTCTATATTTTAATAATTTTTACATTGATTGATTATAAATACTAGGTAAGTAGTAATAAATAATAAAATACTTCAAAATATCTATAATTAAGCATAAAATAGGACATTTATTTTTATACTTATAATAATTTATGTGAAACCAAATCAAATAGATTACTATTATCTATACATGGCAGTTTCAACTATTTTTTTTTTTTCATATTCCTTCACATTCTTAAAAGTTATAACTTTTTATAATATTTTAACGAATTCGAGATCTAGTGTCATTTTGTAAATATTTTTACTCATAGATTTTTAATTATTCTCAGATATTAAACAGAAATCTTTTTATTGTTCTTTTCAATATTGTTATTATGTGATTCATATAATATCTACCTTTTAACTATAGGTAGTTACTAAATTATTAATAATTAATTAAATACTTTACTAGTTATATATGTGTATTCTTATCAATTTCATTAGCGTGAATAAGTACTTTAAGCTTATAAATATTGTGTTCAGTCCATATTAATGGTGGTATAAAAAGAATGAGGCCGCGTCCACTGGGCTTATGTGTCCAATTAAAAGGTTCATAGTATTGTTAACTTTAAAAATTATAACTAGTAGTAATTTATCATTTTTAGTTTTTATAATATAGAAACATTACATTATTTTTAAGATAAATTAAAGAAAAAAAAGAGAGAGTTGTTGTATTTATAATAATTAATATTATTATGTTGTATTAACACTAATATTATATTATTATTTATTTTTAGTAGCTAAAAGTTAATAATAACTTCTGTATGTTGTGTGTTTGTAATCACAGGCAAAACTCCGGGTCAGGTCAGTTAGCCCATTGGCCTGACCTTATGCCAACAGATTATTGACCTCAGAAATCATGTACTGATAGGGTAAATAATAATAAATTAAATAAAAAAATTGTGTTTAAAAAAAACTAAAATAAAAATTCTTTAATAAATTTCCCGAAATGTAGAAATGGAAACGATACATACGATATTTACCACTGTTTACAATAATAATAGATAATATGAGAATATGAGATACATAATATTAACTTTTTCTACTCGATGTAATTATTACCTAATACATTTTAAGAAATAAGAATAGGAATTTAAAATATTTTATTAAAATCAACAAATGAAAATTATTTTTAGGTATTTTTAATTCTGCTTAACTTATTTCAATAAATTTACTGTTTTATTTTGGATGGATTTGAACAATAATATGTTTTTGCCAATTAAACAAATATTAAGAAAAATTAGTACCTAGGTAATGAGAAGAACTGTAGCGGCCAATGTCTACAGGCTGTATTTTCGTTAAGGTGTTAGGTGATACAGTAATTCACATCACAAACAGGCTATGGAATTATTGGCATTAATGTTATTTAATAAGTATCGATTTATTTTCTTAAAGTTCAATGTAATACTTGAATATATTGTGGCGGTATGGCTAAAACATAAAAATAATTTACAAAGTCCAAAGTACATTAAATATTAATAACAAGAAAAAAAAAACAAAGCTCAGAGTATTAATATTTAATTTTATAAATATAGAAATAAGTTCTTCTATAGACTATAACATTAAAAAATATACAAATTTGAGTAACTAATATTTTTTTTACAAGGTAGGGGAGAAATTTTTAAATATTTTGGTCTACCTTTACCTAAAGGCTAAATGTCTAGTTTCACCTATGTATATGTGATTTTTTTTTTAAGACTTATGCTTTACACATCGTATTCCGCACTATTTTTCACCATGTGGCCGTGAGCTAAATGCCCATACTAGACGTTTTCATTCGGCGTATTCTGTAGCGTATTTTTATATTTTTACAATATTTTAAAATATATTGTATTGTGTTCCATAATTATTGTATATTTGTATGTATTATCAATTAACAATGAATAATCATAAATTAATAATTAACTTATTTTACACTTGATAAATCCTTTGCCATACGTTATCGCAGTTGACGCAGTTTACACAACTAGTAACTACACAAGTTAGAGTATAGTTAATAGTTGCAATATTATGTCAAACATATCAACAGACTATATGCCGGCTATCAATCATCATAAAATGAAAGAGTTCCAATAAATAGGACTACCAACTGTGCGTACCTTTTCATCCACGGTATGGTAAATAAAGGAGTAAAAAAAGATTATTTTTTGTGATGTATGAACAATTTCTAAAATTTCATTTAAGTTTTTTTAGTTTCCTTAGAATGTCTATCAATACATTTGATAAATCATTATTTATTATTAAAATGAATTGGAAAGATAATTTAGTATTTAAGGTACCTTATTATATCACCAATCAAAAGATTACGATAATTTACTCACAAGCATGTGTACCTACTAACAAGTATGCATTTATGCCGCATATTTTTTATTCAAATAACCTAATGTTTATTATAAGCTTGGTTAAAAATATTAAAATAATTATATATAGGTACTTCTTACATAATTTAATAATACACTTTTATTAAATATAATAAAAATTTACCAATTATTTAAATTTCACGTATAATTTTTAATAATATAGACAATATATTATTATCAAATCAAAAACCTAAATAAAATTAGTAGATACCAAGTTAAATTAATAAAATCTAATAAAATATTACTTATGATGATAAATAAGTAGATAAATACATGTGTGTATACTGTATATACTTAATTCAAGTAAATTCTTCTTGTAATTTTTTAAGTAATAATAATATTATGTTAATTATTAATATTTTTATCGACGATTACAAAGTTGGTAATAATATTTTACATTTAGTATCAATTGTAAACTCAATGGCAATAGAAGTATAATCAAAAAATAATCACCAAACTTAGACAATTAAAAAAAAAAAAATTCAGTTAGGTAAAATAAAATTTAGTCAGTTAGGCAAGATCTACTACACCAGAGGTCTTACTGACTTATAATTTAATACTTTTTAAATTATTATATTTAATATCACGTTAAATAATATTATACCTTACCTATTTTAAAAAATAATAGTAATATTTATTATTTTTTATTCAATATACAATATTACATATTAAAGATCATACAGAGTGTTCGCGCAAGTTATCGGGTGCGATGAAATAGAAATAGATTTTATGGCCCTAATCGACCTAATCGCGACTCCTCTTCCCTGGAGTCAATGGCCCCTACAATATATTATTTGAGTTCAATTGCCCGATACTAATCTTTGATTACTAAGTCAACGGCCGTCAGAATTAGTTATCTATACGGAGATACAAAAAGCCGTAAAGATTAAGTATAAGATAAATTGCCCTACTTTGCCTAATATAGGGTCAATGGCCACTATATCGGACAATATTTTTGGTGATGTCGAAGTCGCCGGCATGACAGAAAAGACACTTCTCCGTGTGACGCTTTTGAGTCAACAAGCCGTCGTCGCGTTGCCGCCTCAGACTCAGTTCGTCTTTTGTATTATATTGTAAGACGTATTATAAGTGTGTGATCGCGTTAAGCTCGACTTTTACCAAGTTCGAGTTCTTGTGTGGTGCAGTTGTACCTGTAACTTAGAGCGTTTTACATCGTCTTACGTTCCGAGTCCAATACACACACATATATATATATATATATATATCGTGAATCGCGCTGAGTATCACGCAGTGGCGAAGCGTCATAGGAGACAATGAGACATTGTCTCCCTACTAAGAAATTACGACACAGGACAAATAATTTTGTTTTATAAAATATTTACTAATTTGAACATTATTTATATTATAAATATGATGTATGTTTTATTATTTGTTAAAATCGGTTTTCTTTGTATATATTATAGACGTTATAATCTTATAGAATTTTTAAAATAAATTAGTTGAGCGCGATACGGGTATTTATACAGGTCATTCCAAATGTTATAGAAGGTATTATACCAATGAGACGTTACAGTGCAACGTCTCTCAATTATGGGCGCGCGGGTACAGGGGGGGATTTTAATGTGAGCGGGGTTTACTATGAATGCTATGAGACTTGTCTCGCCGTTCGTATTTCCTCAATTATAGACGTCGCCATTATACCGTGCAAATCGTGATAGCCGATAGGTACATTTTTCATAACATTTGTTGTTTTTTATATAGTAATTTGTCCTCATGGCCTATGATTTAATTAATGACACTTTAAACCACGGAATTATAATTACTCATACAAAAAAAAAAAAAAAATTGAATTAAAAAAATAAAAGACCATGTTCCTTATTAAATTTAACGGTAGCTGTGAGTTGAGAAAAAATCAATTCGAAAATTTAAATTTATGTGGTATTCAAAATATAAAAGGTTTATTGGTAGTCAAGTTAGAAGTAATTTATATATTTATTATTTCCTATTATTAAGTTCAAGCGTAATAGTTTCATTTTTTTTCAATGTCTCCCAAGCCAAAAACTCATGCCTCGCCACTGGTATCACGCAAAACCTAAATATATATATAGTGTGTCTCGCGGTCTTTACTTGTCCAAAAGGTCGTTTTTGTATTGATACGTGGTCATTCCAATCATCGCCGAATTGATATAAAATCGTGTTTCGCGATCTCTTCGTCAGTCGACGAGTGTAAGTGCCGTCGCGCACCTAATGAAGAAACAGTTGACCAGTGGTCTAATTGTCGCCGTCAATTTGTCACCTGCCATCAGCAATATCCATATTGGGAACGGAGTCACGTAAATACTGTTATCTTTTATTATATATATCATACTTGCTGAATAACCCGGCTTCGCACGTGTATAGTTTTTTGTGTAACCTATTATAACTTTTATTTTATCAGTTTTTATTATATTTATTTCCGGCTGCTTTTAGATATGTTGATCCTAGGTTACTCATGTATTGTAACAATCAAAAGTCGGCAAAAAATTACTTTTTTTTAATATTAATTACACAGTACATAATAATAACAGTATTACATCTAAAT
>NW_020270954.1:0-44315 GCF_002803265.2 Melanaphis sacchari | reverse complement strand
TGATTCTGTTAATCATCATCTCAATAATTTATTATTTAATTATACATCAGTATCGCCGCGACTGTCGTACGTTGCACACGTCCGACGACCGTCGATTTCGCATACTATTGTTATCGCTTATCGCGTCATTAAATTAATGAGTACTAAGTCGAACCGTATTATTCAGTTTAATTATTACCGTTTATCGTTTATCTTTCATACGCGCTAAATAAAACAAAATCCAACCCGTCACCACTATCGCAGAACCGGCTGTAGGCCGTGACCTGCAATCTCCCACTGCACCATGCATCGGAATAACTCAGACACAAATAAACTTAAAAGCAAACCGAAACTATCTCCGTTAACTATCACAAAAGGTATCTCTCACAAAGCGCAGGGCGTAACTTCTCCGCCAGTCACCTCAGATAACGACCAAGAATGGAATATTGTTGATAATAACAAACGTATTAGGTCACCTAATAATATTACCTCGCCTCATACAAAAAAACTAAATGAGCCGTCAAATTTCTCCTCACCAAACCGCTATTCTCCACTCGACACCAACGCAGATAATATGGATCTTGAAGTCACAGAAATCAACGAGTCACCTCCTCCACCACCTCCTCCACCACCAATTTTCTTAACATCTCCGATTAATTTCGTCACTCTGTGTAAAAACTTAGAACAAATAACGAAAACCGAGGGCTTCCTTTGCAAGTCCAACTCAAAAAGCATAAAAATAAACCTTCACTCGCCAGTTCTTACCGTGCCGTTATATCATTGTTCAACGAGAACAAACTTGAATACCACACGTACCAGCTACACGAAGAAAAGTCCTACAGAGTTGTTATTAGGAATCTGCACCATACAATTCCTACTGATTACATTAAAGATGAAATTGAAAAACATGGATTTATGGTAAAAAATATCACTAACATCCTAAAATCCCAATCAAAAGAACCCCTCCCACTATTCTTTGTAGACCTTAACCCATCTCCAAACAACCAAGACATCTTCAAGATAAACAACCTATGTTTCTCTAAAGTCAAATTCGAAGCCCCTCACATCAGACAGGATCTAGTCCAATGCCATCGCTGTCAACAGTACGGCCACACTAAATCATACTGCAATCGACTGCCTAAATGCGTCCGATGTGGCGATAACCACACCTCAGACCAATGCTCCAAATTCAAGGACCTCCCTGCTAAATGTGCACTATGCAGTAATGCTCACCCGGCAAACTACAGAGGCTGCACGGTACACAAGGATCTCCAACGTCTCCGAAAAAAACATCAACCAAACGCCATCTCAAGAGAAATGGCCCAAAACTCAGATTCATATCAAATCCAACACAACAGTCATCCTCATCAAGAAGCAAGTCAACATCACAACAACGTACCCACAACTACTCATAACTAGCACATTAACACCCAGCACACATCATACTCACAAGCAGTAATAGGTAACAAATCAAATAAATCAGATAATACCAACGACCATATTTCCAATCAAAAATTAACAAACCAACTAACTACGTTCATTTCCGAATTTAAAACACTAATTTCTCCCCTCATAACACTTCTCAATCCTCTAATAACCCTTCTTATCTCATTAATAAACAAATTAAGCTCCAACAATGGAAACTAACTTTAAACTCAAATTACTCACATGGAACGCAAACGGTATTACACTTCACAAGCTAGAACTCCAGACAATCCTCAGTGATCTTAATATAGACATAGCCATGATATCCGAGTCTCATCTTACCCCGTCAAAATCTATCAAAATACTCGGTTATAAAGTTTATCAAAGCAATCACCCCGACAACACGGCTCACGCTGGCTCCTTGATACTTGTTAAGAATAATTTGCCCCATTCCTCTCTTCCTATAATCAGTGAAACTTACATCCAAGCAACAAGCATTCTTGTTCCCGTAAATAAACATATAAATCTGACACTCTCTTCCACCTACTGCCCACCAGGACCTAAAATTAGCTCACTTAACTTTATAAATTTCTTCGAATCCCTAGGTAAACATTTTATCATCGCCGGTGACCTAAACGCCAAACATTCCTCTTGGGGTTGTTTTTCAACTAATACAAGAGGCAGAACCCTGCTCAACTCTATAGCTAACTCCAATATAAAAATTCTACCCCCACCTCACCCCACCTAATGGCCTTTTCATCGGAACAGACGTCCAGATATTCTTGATATCTATATCACAAAAATACCAAACCTTACCACGGTCACTAACACTAATGACCTTTCATCCGACCACTCACCTGTTATTCTAGAGTTTGAAATACCCTCTGCGAATCCTACCACAAATCTCCAAACTCCCAAAAAAATACACTGGCCTACTTTTAAAAAACTCGTTGAAATTCGCACTCAACTCAACCCATCCTTAAAGTCAAGCGATGATATTGATGAAACAATTCAAAAACTCACAATAGATATTCAAGAATGCACACACTTGGCTAAATTTCATAGTCCAATCCACCCCAAAAAATACCCACTACCGAATCACATAAAATTTCTTCTCCAAGAAAAGCGAAAAGCTAGGTCCCGGTGGCTAAGACACAAATACCCCATCGATAAACAAACCTTCAACCAATTAAACAACAAACTAAGAAAAGCACTCTCACAACACAGCTCTAGCACTTATCAAAAATACATACAAAACTTAACAACTCAACACTCTTCCCTCTGGAAAGCGACAAAAAAAATTCTTAAAACCGTTTCAACTCCCTCTCCCCTTCGGAAAGAAGATAACACATGGGTTGTTTCCGATACCGATAAAGCAAATCTATTCGGCCATCATCTATCCAAAACCTTCACACCACACAATATAAATCTAAATCACACCCAAAACCAAATAGTCACACAATCATTGAACTCTGCATTACCAATGTCACTCCCAGCTAAACCCACTAGTCCCGGTGAAATCGAGTTTATAATCAAAAAACTTCACAACAAAAAAGCTCCCGGGTACGACCGGATCACAAATCTCACAGCTAAAAACCTGCCAAAAAAAACCCCTATACTACTTTCGTATATCTACAACGCAATGTTGCGTTTATCTTATTTCCCCCTAACCTGGAAATTTTCTGAAATTATACTAATTCCAAAACCCAACAAGCCTCCAGATAAAGTTACATCATATCGACCCATAAGCCTATTACCAACTCTATCAAAAGTATTCGAAAAGATCTTACTAAAAAGACTCATTCCTCTCGCTATCTCAGCTAACATTATCCCAGATACACAATACGGTTTCAGACCAAATCACTCAACGATCCATCAACTTCACAGAGTATTCGACACTATATCTTCGTTACTAGAAAAAAAACATTACTGTGCTGCCGTCTTCCTGGACGTAGCGCAAGCGTTCGATAGAGTCTGGTTCGAAGGCCTACTCTTCAAACTAAAAAAATTTCTGCCTGCGCCTTATTACTTACTTATAAAATCGTACCTTAGTGACCGTACTTTCATCGTACGACAGAATTCATGTTACTCAAACTACTTCGACATTCTCGCCGGAGTTCCCCAAGGTAGCGATATTGCCCCTTTTTTATATAATATATTCACTCATGACATTCCCAAAACCTCCTACACCGAACTCGGTTCCTACGACGACAACACGGCAATTTTAGCAACCAATGAAAATCCCATTATAACCTCAAATATGATACAAAGACACCTCAATATCATACACCTCTGGACAAAGAGATGGAAAATGAAAATCAACGAAAACAAGTCCTCCTTCATAACATTTACCTTAAATAAAAAAACTTGTCCTCAAATTACAATGAACAACATTCCAATCCCTATTTACACACAAGTAAAATACCTCGGTCTTACCCTTGACAATAAACTAACCTGGAATCCTCACATAGTTGATAAACGAAAAGCCCTTAATTCCCGTCTACACCTCCTAAGACCATTATTAAGATCTAAAATGAACATTGACTCCAAATTACTAATTTACAAGTCCCTACTCAGGCCGCTATGGACATACGGCATTCAATTATGGGGAGCCGCAAAACCCTCCAACACCAGATCAATACAAGCCTTTCAGTCCATCTGTCTCCGTCTAGTTTCCTCTGCTCCTTGGTACATAACAAACTCCAACCTCCACAAAGACTTAAAAATACAAACCCTAAATCAAATCTCTAAAACATACTACATTAGATTTCATAATAAACTCCAATCACACACTAATCCACTAATC
The DNA here is from genome assembly GCF_002803265.2 of Melanaphis sacchari. Lineage (NCBI taxonomy): Eukaryota > Metazoa > Arthropoda > Insecta > Hemiptera > Aphididae > Melanaphis > Melanaphis sacchari. The sequence goes on along the minus strand of NW_020270954.1, from coordinate 40,105 downwards.
AAAAAATTATCATCTAAAACTCTACCCGACAACCCTTGACGTAGACTAAAAAGAAAATAGTGCAGGGATCTCTTATATTAATAATTACTAATCATTAGTCAACAACTAACGCACGTGCTGGGTGTTATCAATGGATAACTTCCCAATCCTATTATTCGCCGTTAATTTTATATTCTTTCCCTTATCAAATCTAATTATTGTACAAATAACTGTATAGATTGTAGATGTATTTTAAATAATTAAAAAAATAAAAAAAAAAAAATTATACATGATATAAATATTAGTGTAGCAGTTCATAGTGTCGTTAGTGTTCTTTCACAGTTCGAGCTCAAACCAAGTTGAATATATCACGTCGTAATTAATAAAAACAAATGGAAACATTAAAAATCAGGTACGATATATTTTTATACTAATATTTTAATAAAAATATTACATATTTTAGATTCTGAACGGAGTGATGAATGTATTGATTTTACAATGATGTGTGTGTTTTTTTTTGTGTCTGTGTACCGCATAAGTAGTCGAAATAATGCTTCAATTTTAAATTTCGTGGGTGGTTTCCGATGGCAAAGTGAATATCTTTGGTGCATTATAGAGGTAAAAAGTAAACATTTTCTAACAGTTTTCAAAGAAATCGAGAAAAACAAAAAATAAATGACGAAAAAACGGGAATTTTTACGCAAAACCAGCTTTTGACCAAATCGATTTTTTTATATGGTTGTAATTCAAAAACTAATCACTGTAAATACTTGAAATTTTCACAAAATGTTTATGTTAGTGTTATCTATGTACAGTTTAATTTATAGACCACTGAAATTATCGATTTTTATGAGAATTTTTTTTTGAAGTGTCGATAAAAAAATGTTTGGATGACCAAAAAATTTTGAAAATTTAATACAATGTTCCTTATAAGTTTTTCTCATTGTAGCTAAAAAAAATTAAAAATCGTTAGTCACAATTTTTTTTTATAAACGTTAATAGTTCAAATATTTACGAAATCTATCGAAAACGCGAAAATTTGTAAGTAATTTTGAAGTTGAAAAATCATAAAATTGTTTGTGTTTATAACTAAGGATTAAAAACTCTACACAACGTTTTTCCTAAGTTTTCCCTCAAGTAGCTATAGTAAATACCCGAAGCATCATTATAGGAAAAATTTTAAGTGCGTTTGAATTTTAAATTTTTACGAAATAGCGTAACGATAACGATTTTAAATATTTGTTAATATTCAAAAAGTATAAGTCGTAGACAGAGTAGGGCGTTATTCGAATTAAATTTTATTTAAATGATTATTTAGATGATATTTTATTCAAATAAATTATTATTGGAATGATTTTTTCACGATTATTCGAATAAAAATGTATTCAAATAATTTTCAAATGTTATTATTCAAGTAATTTTCGTTAATTTTGTTTGGGTAACCATAGGGTTGGTAATTAAAAACAGGCAAATAGTTGGCATTGTATGTATTTTAAATTACATAATGATGAAAATATTATAAAATAGTATATATAAAACAGATATAAATCAATAGAAGAAAGTAAAGAATTTGATATATTTTTTTTAATAATAATTTAGTAATATTAAAATATGCATACGTGGACTGCCCCAGACGGTAAGACGAAAAGTCAAATCGACCATATAATTATTGACAAGCGACACCGAACAAGCATAAAAAACGTCAGAAGCTATAGGGGTGCGGATGGGGACACAGACCACTTCTTAGTGATAGCAAGTCTATCGTTAAAACTGTCAACGATCTGGAGAAAAAAGCAACAACCTAATACAGCACATAAACTAGATAGAAGTAAATTAAGAGATCAAAAGGAAATCATGAAATACCAAAACAAAATAAAAGAAGGATTGAACAGCCTTAACATAAGACAAGGAGATTTGAGTAATATCATAGAGTGGACCCAAATAAAGGAATCACTAATTAAAGCAGCAGAAACTCTCCGAGATACCAAGGGAAAAAGTAAGAATCACTGGTTTGATAATGCGTGTCGAGACGCGATAAAAAATCGAAAAGCAGCAAGAGTTAAAATGATACAAAATCCTTCGACTTAAAATTTACAGGAATATGCAGAGTTTCACGCAAGGTCAAATAGAATAATTAGGCAAAAGAAAAGAGCATCAGAAAAAAATGCCCTAAATGACATTGAGTCATATAAAAAGGACCCGAAAATGTTCTTTGAAAAATGTAAATCAATAAAAGAAGGCTTTAAATCTCGTACCTATCTTATGACTAATGACGATGGCAACCTCATATCAGACCCTAAAATGATCATAGACAAGTTTCAAACATATTTTGAGAATCTATTAAATAATAAACCAGACGATGAAACAAACAATACAGATGGATCTGGAAAACCGGCTGAGGATCAAATATATGTTACAGTGGAACCAGAAGTGCCGGAACCTAGTTTGGAGGAGATTAAATCAATAGTGGAATCACTGAAGAACAACAAAGCTCCAGGAGAGGACAACATAAATCCGGAGTTACTCAAACTTGCTGGCCGAGACCTCCTGGAAAACCTATACAAAACCATCTCAACTATATGGGAGCAAGAAAAACTAGAAAAGGGTTGGAACACCGCTATTATTTGCCCGATTTACAAAAAAGGAGACCCCAAGAAAGTGGAAAATTACCGTGGCATATCCCTTTTGGACACTTCTTACAAGGTCTTGTCAATAGCCGTTTTACATAGACTTGAAAAATTTTCAACAGAAATAATCGGCGAATACCAGTGTGGTTTCATGAAAGGAAAGTCCACTACTGACCATATATTCACCCTTAGACAGGTTATGGAAAAATATTATGAATATGACAAAGATTTGCACATGATTTTCATCGATTTCCAGCAAGCTTATGATAGCATTATTAGAGACCGGCTATGGTGAGCACTTATATTTTTCGGAATACCAAGGAAGTTGGTTAAATTAATAAAGTGCTGTAATTCTGACACGCTTTGCAAAGTGCGCTTTCTTGGAGAAACATCAAAGGAGTTTGAGGTCAGGTGTGGATTGAAACAAGGGGACGCGCTATCTCCAGCTCTCTTTAATCTAGCACTTGAAAAAGTCGTAAGAGATATGCAGGGAGACCGAGAAATGGAAGTACTGGGGCGCTCATCTATCTTAGCATATGCGGATGACATTGTGTTATTTGGAGAATCAAAAACGGAATTAAAAGGGACAGTACAAAAGCTCATACTGTCAAGTAAAAAGATGGGCCTTAAAATAAATGAAAATAAAACTAAGTATATGTTAATGAGTAGACGACCTACTCCGTTACAAAATGTGAGCATTGATAATTTCTCTTTTGAGCAAGTCGAAAATTTTAAGTACTTAGGCGCTAATATAAATCATAAAAATAATATGCATAACGAGATTAAGTCCAGGATAAGTGCAGCAAACCGTGGATACCATGCAATGAGAAAAATGTTCACATCGAAACTGCTATCTAGAGACACAAAGAAAAAACTATACATTGCCTACTTGCGCCCCATTGTCATGTATGGATGTGAGACATGGTCCACGACGCAGGGTGACGAGAATAAACTGTTGACTTTCGAAAGGAAAATACTTAGGAAAATATATGGGCCTATATTAAACCCCAATACCGGTGTATACGAGCGAAGAAAAAACGCTGACTTAAACAGTCTGTTCAATACAGCCAATTTAAAAGATTTTCTAAGGTCGAAAAGGTTAGAATGGGCTGGCCATGTTTGGCGTGCAGAGGGTAAATTGATAAAACAGGTACTCATCAACAAACCAAATAAAAAACGACCGGTAGGAAGGCCAAGACAACGGTGGTTGGACCGAGTAAAAGTCGACCTGAAGAGATTAAGCAATGGAGCAAGTATTGCGGATGCAGAAGATCGAGAACTTTGGAGAACTTTGGTAGAAGCTGCGAAGCGCCTAAATGGCGCGTAAAGCAATAAAAAAAAAAAAAAAAAAAAAAAATTAAAATATGAATATTATTTCGTAATAATTACAACAATTATAAATAGTAGTAAATAGTAATAACAAAAATGTAAATAAATAATTTTGGCAAAAATGAAAATAAATAAATATAGCAAATTTTAAATTTCAATAAATAAAATTATTATTAAATTTTTAATAAATTATTAAAAAAATTAATTTAGTTTAATATATCACAGTATAATTAATGCTATTATTAACTAGAAGACTTATAAATTATAATCTTATTACCATTATATGATAAATATTTTGTACTACCTAGTATAATTTTTATTCGAATAATAACAGTTTGAAATTATCCGAATAATTGTGAAAAAACCATTCGAATACATATTTATTCGAATAGTTATCTAAATAAAATTTTGCCCAACTCTGGTCGTAGATACTTGAAAATTTTACCAGTTATTTAGATTGGCATTTTCTTTACATGATTTAATTTTCTAAATATTTTGACTTTTTTGAGCTATTTATAGACAACTGAAATTTTTAATTTTTCTGAAAATTTCTTTTTTGAAGTGTCGATAAAATTTTTTTGGCTCAATCAAAATACTTGAACATTTAATAAAAAGTTCCTCATAAGTTATTCTTATAGTGATCAAAAAAATTTAAGAATACATAGGCCCAATTTTTTTTTATTAGCATTTGAAGTTCAAATATTGACAAAAATTCGTCAAAACCATGAATATTTGAAAACTATTTTGTAGGTATAATTCATAAAAATTAATAATTAATTGATTAACCATGACTTTTGTAAATGCGTTCTAATTGAAAAATAAAATATTTGTTTCAACAATATTTAAATATAATATATCCTAGACTGACAAATCATCTCCGTTCAGAATCGTTTTTCGTATACAATGATACCTATCATTGCATTTAAATTTAACCTACCCTAGTCCGAGGTTCACCCCACTCCTTATTTAATGTACAGCAGAGCGGTACCCACTTGCCCGTTTTTTAAATTATTTTTATTTGTATAGTAACTCATTCATGATTCTATTTTGTCAAAATTTAAACTTCAGACGCTCGTGAAGCTCAGGCTGAATTTTATGAAATTAGAAATTAATTTTTAATGTTTTTCAATACAATAAATTCACATTAATAATTATTAATAATAATAACATTATTAATTCAATTTTTATTTTATACTTTAAATATTTATTACTTAAAATCGTATGTAATATTCATATTCTGTTGTTATTATAGGTAATCAGTCAATATGTATTTTAACCAAGTACTATTTGTAGTTATTGCAAACATTATAAATTTCACTCTTGGATTTATTGCGTACGATTGTGGAGGGTCGAATCTAAATATCACTTCATTTGACAGCCTGGAAGTAGAAAAATGTGATATTCCAATACCAACACAAACGGAACAGATACAACGAATACAATTATTACAAAAAGTTGAAACATATCCAGTTGTTTTTAAATCGTGTTTAATATCTGTGGATTATTTAATAACGAGATGCTCGACATTTGAAGACGCGCAAGTAGTGGATGGCGGTTACTTTTCTGACATTATCGAACTAGGAAGTGCTCGATGTTCAGAGGTTCATCAGAAACAATCCTATAATTTCCCACTAGGAGGTGTAGTAACAGACTTAAAAATTAACGAAACAATACATGTTTCAAATACAATGTTAGGGTCATTAGATAAGTATGGCAATTGCAAAGGCTCATCTTTTAAATCAAATAAAGGAGATTGGGAAAACGTCGTTGTCCAAGCTAAATTTAAAATATTGCTATCGGAAGGTGTGGCTACAGCGAATACCAAAAATAACGTTCTTATGCTTCCAACAGGAACAAAACTTAAGTTATCAGACAATTACGGCATTGATGCTTTTAAAGGTGAAACTATCTGGTCAAACAATAACATAAACTGTGAAGAACACGATTTCAGTGTCCTATATGATGGACCAGCGTCTTTAATTACGTCAAATACTATTGATGAAAGTTCAAATACATATACTTATATTGTGGAGACTGACAAAATAGTCTTTGCTTTAAAAAAAGTCAAAAAAACGTTTGCTTGCACAGGAATCCCAGTTTTTCAGACTGAACATATGCAGTTATTAATTTTAACAGAACCTACATTTTTTAATTATTTCACACGAAAAACCATAACTGCTCAAAATACTGATTTATTAGCTTACATAAACACAAAATTTGTTTATGTCGAAAATTTCTTCAAATCAACTTTTACATCGTTGTATAACGATATACTACTTAACCCTTAACTTGATATTGAATGTGAGCTAGACAGAAAATTACTTGAGCAACGACTCACATTAGCATCTTCTAGTCTTTCAGAATTTGCATATTTAATGGGCGGCGGACCAGGGTTTACCGCAATAAAAATCAGTGAAATTATCTACTTGTTAAAATGTAAAAAATTCAACGTAGAAATTTCACAAAAAAAAAAAAATTGTTTTAATGAACCGCCAGTATTATATAATAATAAAACATTATTTATGGTGCCCAAAACCCAAATTTTACAGCAATTTGGAACACGGGTGTACTGCAATGTGCTTTTACCACCTGGCGTTCAAATTGGGCGGTGATTGGTTTGCCGTTCTGCCAAACATACAAGAAATTAAAAAACCACAAAGGCTTGAACCGGCCATGTCCTGGACATGGTCGTATAAAAGTCCTGAATTTCTCATGAATGCCGGTATATATACGCAGGATACAATGAAAGCTTTCCAACAGCATATATTGTTCCCGCAAGAAGTGAAAGCTGCTACGAATAATATAATCAGACAATCTATGGGATATGATACCACTAACCAAGGTCTGCAATTCAAATATTTGATAGATGAAAACACGCTTGGAAAAATGGTAGAAGATAAGCTATTTAAAATATGGTTGGTTTACGACAATTGGAACTTTTGTATCTGGGCTAATGGGAATATTCTTTGTTGCAAAATTAGTATTAACTATTGTTGACACAGGTATTAATATAACTTTTTTATATCAAACCTTTGGGTGGAGTACAAAGCTTTTAGCAGGATTTTTTTCTAGCATTACCCATAACTAGAGGTAGGATTTATATTCTCTTAAAATCCTTAAAATATGATGTTTTTATGTCACATAAAATAGGCAATATATTCTCTTAATATTCTTTTAAAATACCAGATATATGATGTTTTATGTCTTTAAATATGCAAAATATTCTTTTAATATCAAAAAAAAAAATTATTAAATTTATTTTTTTTTAATTTGGTTTTAAATATATTTAATTTAATCTATTTTACAATAACAATTAATAACTATATATTGTTCCATGTGTTCCGGTGTCATTTTAGTACGCCGGTTTGTAAGAATGTTCTTGTAAATGCTGAAGGATCGTTCGACATCCACCGATGTCACTGGAGAATATTGCAAGTCGGCTACCATAGTCGGTGAATAATTTTCCGGAAGTTGTATTGTGTTATTTCCACTAAGAACTTGTCCAATATTTTTCAAAAATTTGTACCCTTTGTTTTTTTGTTGAAGTTGCAATATTTTTGTCTTTACTACTTCTCCTTTTTCTCCTGGTATCTGCTCAAGTTGTGTGAAAGTGTTTTCGATAATATTTATCATATCAACTAAGGCAGTATTTGATTTTTCCAAACTTTTGATAGTTGTAACAATTTGAAGAAAATTAGTTTTAATAAAAATCAAATCATTTTTTACAGACTGTAAGTGTAACATGTTTTTGCATTTTTCAATACTGACTGACGACTTTTCTTCACTTAATTTGTCTATAACATTTTTCAAACCCTCAAAATGATCGAAATTAAATACAGCGGCTTCCAGCCAAGTTCCCCACCTAGTTAATACGGGTTCTGGAGGTAATAGCACATTGGGTAATATTTCTTTGTACACCTGGACATGATATGGCGCTTTTAAAAATACTTTTTTTAGATTACTGATTAATGTGTTCACATTTGGAAACATTTCTCTGACTTTCTCTGCAACCCTGTTCATCATGTGAGCTACACACGTAACGTGAATTAAATTTGGGTAGAAAACTTTTAGTGTATCACCGGTTTTTGTCATGTATGAGCTGCATCCGATAACATTAACAACACTTTTTCGTCATTTCCACCCAACGGCCATAATAATTTTAGTCCATCATTGATAAACCGAGCAACAGTGGAATGATTAGTTTTTTCCAAAACTTTGCATGTCAGGAGAAATGGGCGAGTCGGAGTATTTGATTTTAATATTCCCACCAGTAAATTTGCAACATAACGACCGTTTGTATCTGTAGTTTCATCTACAGCAATCCAAATATTATTTTCACCAATTTCATTTTTGATTTTTGTTAAAGTATTATAGTAGCACGGCTCGAGATAATTTTTACGTAACGCACTTTCATCTGGTATATGTTTGCCAGTGTATTTCTCTAAAAATGTACGAAATTGAGGAACTTGCATTTTATACCAAGGTATATTAGCTGCTACTAAGGCTAGACACAAATCTTTGTTAAAATCATTTTTATTTTCATTGGGAGTAGCTTCTGATAAAAATAATTGTTTTGATGAAGTATTTAATTTACGTTTTAAACCATTTATGTGGACATTAGTATGTACATGTTGTGTTACCTGTGACTTTTTGGTGCAAGGAATATTTTTGTCACAAACTTGACAAAAAATTGTTGCACCATCTGTCGTGAAAATCGTTTGTTGGTTATTGTACGACGAAATCCATTGAGCAAATAAACTTTTTAAACTGCTTGAAGTTTTCGGCATATTTGTATGTTATAGACAGTTATAGTAATATGAGACGAGTGGAAAGAAAATATTATGTATATAACACTCAGATATCAACACTCGACGCGATGCGACGGACGACTAGTAGACGATGAGAATAGTCGTGACAGCTAACGAAATAACCGATGTGCTATCGCAATCGATAAGGAATACATGGAGATTAATTTTTATTAAAACCCAGAAATAAATCATTTAGTGAACATTGTATTTATCAAAGTGCTGATATACGTGAAATATGTTAATTATATGCCAATTTTAGAAAAATATTCTCAAATATTCTCTTACGTATTAAATATTCTCTAACCCCTAAAATATGCTTTTTTATGCAAAATAAATTTTTTCCTGTGAATTCTGTGTTTCATGAATCGTAAAGATTTCTCACTCCCATTTAACTGCATAGACTAGAAACGAATATGTAAAATCATAAAAATCCGACCTCTACCCATAACTTAATACTCCGGTCTCATAAACAAAAATACAATAAAAATCAAGAGTTTGATGATGGCTCTTTGGAAAGAAAAAATGTTCGGCGTTATAATAATAAAACCAATATTTATCCAAATCTTCCGTTTGAAATGGTTTAAAACCATCAAAATTAAAAAATTAAAAAATATTTGTACCCATTTTTATTTAAAAATATTTGTATCATAAGTATTTATTAATATATTAAATTATTTAGTTTCTATAAAAATTAATTTTATATGGAACTATAAATATTGTTGCAGATGATTTTTTTTTTATTAAAACGCAAAATAAATACATAAAATGTTAATTGTATAATGTTATGTATTATATTACATTTTATTATTGTACACATAACTATGCAAATTTTATATAGATAATTTCACGTACATATTGACATTTTTAAAATTAAAGTATAGGTGTAATATAATATTATAGTAAGTCAGTTATCCATTATCCAGGCTTTATTGTAAGGTGCAGTAGGACACTACTTGTGCATTAGGAAATATACAATGTGCAGTTGGCTTAGCGAATAATATATGTGCACTTGAGAAATACAACAAAAATTATTTTGCCAAAATCATTTAAATAATGCATGTATTATGTAGTACGTAAAATCAGTTAAACCCGACATCGAATGACGATTGACAACTACGCGCTCGCTATCGGCGTTGAACGTGTTAAAAATAGATATTGACAGCAGGCGCGTCCAGTTTTGAATATTTTTGTTTACTATTTATATTATAATTTTATAATATAAAAAAAAAATATAATTATTAATAATATCTCATTATCACCGATCGTTGCCGATTATCTACGACTTAACATTTTATTTCTTGAAACTGTACGTGTGTTACCATACATGCTTTTATTTTTTTGATTTACTTTGCATTATTCACGGGCTTGTCATCATCGGATTAAGGTAAAATTATTAATTAATATTAATAATTAGATACCTACTCTTATATCGATGGCTTAATGCAAACTTGTTAAAAGTTAATATTTTCCGAAAAACACTTTTTGATACTAATCGATAGAAAATTGAATTCTCTTCGTTCTTTACAAGATGTTTGTATTATATAACCATTAATTAATTATTCATGTAATATTTAATATTTTCATTTATCATAAATGGCAGGTAGCTATATTTATTTTTGCTCTAATGTATTAAGTCCTTGACTCTTAATGATAAGTCCTTAAATTTTGTACTTGTACTGCTATTTAAATGCACACTTGTTATATATCCGTACTTAACATGAATTTGATTTGTATTGCCCAATTTATTAACTGCTTACATGCTAGGTCCGGACATATTATATGAGAGCAGTAAAAATATTTTAGTTATAGGACTTTTTAATTTTTAAGGTTTAATGAAAAGAAAATATAATAATTTCTTTATAAAAAGTAATTGTTGTATGTCCATTTAATATTTTAAGTCCATGTCTATCCAAATTTATTTTTTCACATAGTTACCAAGTTCGCATATTTTTTTAAAAAAAACGTCGTTAAAATAAATAAATACATTTATACATGTTATATGAATTAAACTTATGTATTAAAAGGTAACTACATAGTACATATATTATTAAGTAAATATAAATATAGAAAAAACAAATAGATTAAATATTATTTAAGTTAAACGGGTTTTAAAAAGTTAATATTTAAAATAGCTTTCCTGTACAATTTCAATTTTGTGACTTATAAGTTATAACTAGTGTGCACTAAGCCATCGATATGCTATAAAGCAGGGGTGGCGAACCTATGGCACGCGTGCCAGAAGTGGCACGTTGACCAAATTTCAGTGGCACGCAAATATTATTTATCTTAAAAAAAAAATTATATTTTAAAACTTTATTATGAGAAATTTTAACAATCAAATTTATAAGTTTGTAATAAAATGTGTTTATAAATGTTATAATAAATAATATTTATGGTTTTTGTACTCATATCGCTACGATAGAAGTACAAAGTACCCAACATTCGATTACGAAGTTTATTTTAAATTTACCGATACCGCGACCGGTTGCGATAACAACAATTGCACTTTGTCAGCCGTTCAAACGAACTTTTAATTTAGTTACCCGTCGGCCGTCGTCAACTATCGTGATTATTGATAAATAAATACGAGTATTTTATTAATATGTCACTTTAAAAAAAAATGAAATGTTCTGAAGAATCAACGAGTCGAAACTTTCAAGAATGGTGGACATTCAAATATGGTATGATATTCAAAAATAATAAAGCGTTATGTGTACTGTGTTCAGAAAGTGTTGTATGTCGGACTTCATCTGTCAAACGTCATTTTGAAACTATTCATAAAACACTATTAACAAAATCTGCCGATGAACTAAAATGTTTTATTTCACGTACACTATCAAATAAAGATACACAGAGTGATAAATTAATTAAATTTGTTAAAAAATCTGATAATTTAGTGTCTGCCAGTTTTGATGTTGCAAAGTCTATCGCTATTCGGGGAAAACCGTTTAGTGATGGAAATTTTATTAAAATGTCTTGGTTAGATTGCGCTGATAACCTTTTTCAAGACTTTGATAATAAAGATGCAATTATACAACGTATTAAAGACTTGTCAATCAGTAGAAATACTATTAAAGAGAGAATACTAAGTATGAATTCTAATATTGAAAATCAATTAATACACGATTTAAATCAAAGTTCATTTTTTTCTATTTGCATCGATGAGAGTACAGATATAACATCGTCTGCGCGTCTTTCAATAATTTCTCGTTTCTGTATTAACGATGAAGTTCGTGAAGAACTTATAAAATTAGCATCTATACCAGCTAAAACTACTGGTGAAAATATATGTGAAGTTGTTGTAAATGTCCTTGAAGATATTGGATTAAATTTATCTAAAATTATATCAGTAACTACCGATGGCGCCCCTTGTATGATTGGAAAAGACCGTGGTTTTGTTAACCTTTTTTTAAAGAAAATTGGACATCCTTTAATTGGTTTTCATTGTATAATTCATCAGGAAGCGTTGTGTGCTAAGGATGGACTATTGCAGTATGAAAATATTTTAAAGCTTGTAACAAAAATTGTAAACTTTATAAACGCCCGAGCATTAAATAAAAGGCAATTCAGTTTATTATTAGAAGAAGTAAATTCTATTCATAAAGGACTCGTGATGTACAATAATGTTCGTTGGCTTAGTAGAGGCAACCTTTTAGAACGATTTGTAGAATGTTTACACGAAATTCGTTTATTTTTGAGTGAAAACCAAAAAAATTATACTGAATTAACAGATATAAATTGGTTGTGCAATTTAATGTTTTTTACTGATTTTTGTTTGCATTTAAATGAACTCAATTTAAAATTGCAAGGTACCGGAAAAAATTTAGAGTTCATGTTTAGTTTAATAAAAAGCTTTGAAACAAAATTAAATGTATTTATACGTGATATAGAAAATCATAAATTTAAATATTTTCAACATTTAAACAAATTCTTGAGTGAAATTGAAATCAACGAGACTCCTAAATTAGATGAAAATATAAAAAAAATTTTAAGTATCATAAAGGAAACAATTCAGCAGTTCAATAACAGGTTTATAGATTTTAAAAAGTTTGAGTGTAATATTAAGTTCCTCAAATGCCCTGATACTTGCAATTTCGATGAATTAGATTTACATTATTTTGAATGGATGAATATAGATACATTTGAATTTGAGTTAATCAGGATCTTCAATCCTGTAATACGTGGAAACAAAAATTTATTGACTTGAGACAACTAATCGAAGAAATAGAAATCAACCGTCTTCAAGCAAATGCGGTAAAAAATGCAGATAATGAAATTCTTAAAGTCTGGAACTCGCTTCCAAACACATTTAATACATTAAAAAAAGTTGCTCGATCTATCCTATCAATTTTTTCGTCAACTTATGCTTGTGAAAGTTTATTCTCCATAATGAATTTAATAAAAACGAAGCAGAGAAATACATTAATCGATGAAACTAGTGCTGCTTGTGTTTCACTGAAAACTACCAACTATACTCCAGATATTAAAATGTTATCTTCTAAAAAACAACAACAGAAATCACATTAATAAATGAAATAAAACTTTACATATATACTATTTATTTATTAAATTATATACCTAATAAAATGGGTGTAATTATTACATGCTTTTTTCTTTTCATCTTACCTAGAAAAAATTTTTTTTTTTTTGGCACGCGGGCATATTTCAAAAAACTTGATTTTAAATTTTGGCACTTGACCCAAAAAAGGTTCGCCACCCCTGCTATAAAGTTATATTATTGTTATTTTTAATTTGTGATGGCTCGTGTACAATTGTACAAATGACTGTGTGAATGATGCATCACTGCATTTGCAAAATTTATTATTAAACCTTAGATAATATTATAAACAAATTAATTAAATAAAAAATATTAAATATTTTAATGTAGAAATTGGTATTGAATTCATCAACTTGTATATTTTATTACATATTTTTTATTGAAATTCATTTGTCTTTGTCTTTTGAACAACTATTTCCTACAAATTTAAATTTTTTGTCTAGGTTATTCATATTTTATAATATAAAAAATAAATATGACATCAAATTTTTTGAATAATTGGTTAGTGAAACCAATAATGGCACCTTCTGCGTCTTTGGATTCATCATCTGCTTTATCAGAATCAATAAAATCTCATAGTACTAACACAAAAACTTCTTCATCAGAAAGTCATGTAACAATCACAGAAACTATAACAACCACCACAACATCTCGTGATTTTTCTTCATCGATTGAATCAACCCAAAATAGCGGTTTTTCAAATCCCTTTATGATTATAACCGAAAAGCCTAAACTTTCCAAAACATTTTACCATATGCACAGAGGAGGTAAACATTTTGTTAGATGTATAATATGTCACAAATTCCCAGAACTTGTCAAAATGTTTTCTAAAAAACTCAAGTTCCAAAGATCTGCCAGGACTTAGGTGCCCAGTATAGAACTGTAACTATTGATGAACATCTTAAACAGGATTACCACAACGAATGCTTAAAAGCATTCAAAATAAGCAAAATGTCAATACCTGAAGTCGCAAAATCAACTACTTTTGGCAAAATGGTAATTAAATCGAAAGAAAAACTTGCTAATAGAATAGGATCTTTAATGATTTATGTACATGGTGATGCGAAAAAATTAACTTTAAGTGCTCATACTTATCCAATGAGGGTAATAACTGGCGAACTATCTTCATCATTCAAGTTTAATCATATTAATGAAGTAAACAACTTTGATACTTACGATTTTCAATACTTGACTCCTGCCACTCACAAAGATTTATTAAAAACTATAGTTACAAGTTATAGGAAACAGTTTTCTTTGAAACTAATGAAAAATGTTTTGACTATATCATTAAGATGTGATGGTTCAGTGGATAGATCTCAAATAGACAAAATATATATATTAATAAAAGTTATTGACAAGTCTGGAAAAGAAGATAAATTATTTCTTGGGGCTGGACTAGTTTCTAAACGTGGGGCTCAAGGAATCTTAGATGCAATTGAAGTCGCATCTATTAACACGATTGGTGCTGAAGCGACTGAATATGTTTTTAATAATATTTCATCAATTGCGACGGATGGAGCTTCTGTAAATACTGGTGAACGTGGAGGACTTTGGACATTATTTAAACAAAAATATAGATCATTGGAAGAAAATAGTATTCCATTAATTACAATTTGGTGTGCTGCTCATAGATCCAACTTAGCATGGAAAGATACAAGTTATTTAGTTTCCGAAGTACAGCATTTAGTTTTAACATTAACAAGTTTATCTACATTTTTCCACACATCAGCTCTCCGATCAAGAGAACTTGAGAATATTGCCAAAGTAAACAATTGCAAGCTCTTAAGAATTCCGAAATTTTTTCAGGTACGCTGGACTGAATTTTCGTTTTCACTTGTAAATTCTGTTCTTGTATCTTGGCATGCTCTTGTTCTATTTTTTCAAACCTCTAAAGAAAGAGAATCAAAAGGTTTTTTAAAATTTTTTACCAACATTGATAATTTGCGTTTATTATGCTTTTTAGCAGATACTTTACTCATTTTCAGTCGATACCAACAAACAATACAAAGTGATTTTATAACTATCTTAGATTTGACGAAAGAGACAGAGTTTGTTGTTAAACAGCTTAGAACATTATGTACAAATAATTTACTTGGTGGATGGGTGAATACACTTGAAGCTCAATTGAATGAAAATAAAATAAAAGGTATTCAGTTAACTGGTGCTGATATCCTTAGAAAGAGAAGAACCCAACATCATTTATTTGTTACAGATTCACGAAATGTCACTTCTGTTTGTAATGAATTGGTGGAGAGTTTAACTAATTTTTTATTAGACCGAATTGACATTAATGATGAATTAGTACAAATTCTTAAGCCATTTATTAGTTTAGGCACATTGACAAGAGACCAATTAAAAAAGGTACATAAGTTGATTGGAAGGGATTTAGACTTATCAAATTTTGTATTTGAATATGAAGAAATTCAAGAAATTAGCAACATCGACAACCTACGTAAAATGTCTATGGCCTCTTTTGTTGAACATTTCTCTAAATCTGGATCATTTAACACCATACTAACTATTTTTTTTCGAGTTCTCGCTGCTAAACCACATAGTGCAGATGTAGAGCGTCTCATCAGCACAAGTAACATTTTAAAATCTGCTGATAGACAAAATTTGCTCGTTGAGTCGGAGAATGAATATTTATTTGTTCATTTCAATATGCCACCTTTATCCTTATGGGACCCAAGAGATGCCGTTTTATCGTGGATTAACGAAACAAATCGCCGAGTAAAAGAGACTCCTAAGGCATGCGAACAAAGTTGGTTCAAAGGAGTGTTCGCAGAAGCAACTAAAACTCAAGGTCTAAAAAGGGATTTACAAGATATTGAAAATAATAAAGCGGAAACGCATTCCAAAAACAGACAATTTAAAAAAAATAATTTTCATCTATAAATATGTTTAAAAATATTATTATTATTATATTTAATAACTAATTGTTTACTAAATAACTCATAATAAAATTAGTTTGACAATTTTTCGTGTAGTTTTTTTTTTTTATATAATTTAAATATTGTATTTAGTGTGGAGCCCCTTACTTATTACTGTAACATATATTTTATTTGTGCAGTTGGAAAATATCCTTACAATAAAGCCTGCCATTATCTATATGAACGCTAGCATTAATTTAAGTTATAAATTATTATAAATTGTCATTAATCCAAATGTTGTGTTTTAATTAATTATTATGTATAAATAAATGTGTTCTGTACATTTGTAAGTACCTACATAATTTAATTTCAATTTATATATATTATATGAACAATAAAAATGTTTAGTTTATACATATTGTTTTTTTTACGTATAGGTACTGCAATTGCAATAATATAAATAATTATATTATTACAGTAGGTATTTATTTAATAAATATTATGTACAACAATCAACTTCATATTTTATGTAGGTATTATGTTTAAAATTAAAATAAGTAAATACATCAATATTTACTAATCAGAACTATTTAAAATGTTATTAATAAATAAAAATTAAATTATCGAACAAAAATTGCTTCATGTCATTTATAAGTTACAACGTAAAATACGTAACACTTTTACTAAAAAATCTATTTAATCGTAATGAAATTATTATTTTACATGTATTTTAAAAAGTAATTGGGTTAGAAATATAAATCGAGTTCTGGTGTATGATAATTTGTATGCTTAATTTATTGGTTAATATTTTTAAGCAAACAGGAGCTTTAATTAAAAAATAGGTTTGTGACTTGCTAGCCAGTAGCGAGTCAGCGCACCGTATAGAATTCATGGGCGACAATTTACGTAACGGCCTGTAATGACGTTTGACGCGAAACGTTCTAAACGACAGTCTGTGAAATAATAATGTACCTCTCCCGCAATAACAACACGCGGACCCCGTCGCATACACGATGGGCGTGGTTACGGCCTACCACGACGGCGGCGATATGAAATTCAACGGCATCTCTTGAGCATTGTATACGTTTCACTTTTAAGCTAGAAACACACTACTGTCACGTCACGTTTAATCACACATTGTCATGTGAGTTCACGTGACAGGGAAAAAGTGCGGAGCGCCATTTTACATGTTATTTTAATTCATCAGAAACACACTGTTATCACGTCATGCTTATCACGTCACGTTACCAAACTCACGCGTGAAATCACGTCTCTATTTTCTGAAAGTTTGCACATTTATGACTCACGTGACAACACGTAAACTAGTGTTTCATACTATTATTTTGTTCTAAATTCAAAATTCAAAAATGGAAGAAATGCTTATAGAAAAAGTTAGGGAACATAATGTTCTATATGACCATGGGTCATCTGATTACCGAGATCAACATATTCGGAAAAATGCATGGGAAGAAATTGGTCAAGAACTAAAAATATCAGGTAAGTTTCATTTTCTAAGCAAAACTTTCTAAATTCAAAATTCTAACAAAATAATATAATATAAATCGTTAAAATAAACACTGTACCTACTGTATATAACAGTATATAATATATGTAACAGTAATAATTTTAATAGTTTCATATGAGAATACATGTTTTTACTGTCCCACTACAACACTTCAAAATATGACACTGTAATTATTTGTATGCGTTATTTTTACTTTATTTCTCGTTCCTTTGGTTTGGTATTTCCATGATAATTCGATATCATAATTATTACTAATAATATTATAGCGATATAATTTTACTTTATAATGTTACAACACAATAATATTTAAATAATACCATTTTCTACGCCATATCTTTGAACCATACACACGTATATAAATAACGATGAGGTGGGACAGTACTGCTTATCGCCTGTGAGTGTCGACTCACAATATAAATAATAATAATTTTTAATTAAGTTTGATTTTTTCCCTTACGAACACTCTCAATTTGCCAAACTAAACTACCAACATTTGAATTAAAATATTCTTTAAAATAGTCTCGTACTTGAAATGCTTCGCACGTGCTATTTCTTCTTAAAGAATCTACATTTAATAGAGCTGATTCTGGAAGTTGAAGTGATTCAGTGTCTGGTTCAAACGCATTATCTGCACACAACATATTATGAAGGCAGCATGATGCGAGTACAACTTGATCAACAAGTTCTGGTTGAATTTCTAAGGGCCCTCGAAAACATCTCCAGCGTGCAGCTAGGATCCCAAAAGCATTCTCCACCACACGTCTGGCCCGTGACAATCTGTAGTTAAATACTTTGTTGGGCTCGTTTTCCCGTAAATAACTTCTACTATACGGACGAAGTAGGTAGGTTTTCAATGGAAACGCTTCGTCGCCAACAATGACATATGGCTGTGGTTGTCCATTTTGTATTATGGAGGCTGGTTCTGGAATATTGAACGTCTTACTTTGTAGTTTTTTTCCAATTATTGATTTAGACAAAATACCGCCATCGCTGTTTCTTCCATACGCTCCCACGTCAATCGCAATGAATTTATAATCAGCATCAACTAAAGCTAGAAGTACAATTGAATAACTGCCTTTATAATTATAATATGTAGATCCAGCATTGATCGGACACTGAATATTAATGTGCTTGCCGTCAATAGCACCAATGCAGTTCGGAAAATTCCACATTTCTTTGTATCTTGAGGCAATAGTTTTCCACATTTCTTCCGTCGGTTCTGGCATTGTAATTGGTCCTAGTCTCTTCCATATTGCTTGTCAAACGTCTTTAACGATTTCACGAACAGTACTAAATCCTAATCTATAACTGAAGCCAATGCTTCTAAATGAATTTCCTGTGGCTAGAAATCTGAAAAATATAAATAATCTAGTCACATCCACTTGAAAAAAAATATGTATAAGTAAGTTAGGAAACCAACTTCGAAGAAAAATAATAATTTAATATCTCTTTGAAATGTTGAATACTTCGTAAAATAAAAATCAATGTATTTCTTTTAATGTGAATAAATTATAATTCTAAACTATTAACTATTAATGTAGTAGTGATTTCAGCAGTGCCCAGTTCATAAAAAAAATCCTCAACTTTTTACAGGAAGTGAAGCCAAACTACGGTGGGATAAATTAAGAAGATGTTTCATTAATGCAAAAAATAGGCGCCGTGAAAATACCAAAAGCGGTATGGCTTCCAAAAAAAAAACTTTTTGGAAATACGAAAATCAAATGTCGTTTATCATACCATTTCTAGAAAATAGAAAGTGAGTATAAATATATTATATGAGTATAATTATTTTTATCTATATACCTAAATTTTACGGAATAAAAAGTAGTTCTAAAAAATCAATAATTAAAAACACACAATAACGAACCCACAATAATTGTAATAATTACGTATTATAATATACTGTATTTATATCATAATATCATAATATTATTCTGTATCTATTTTTATATTTCAATAAAATGTTTATTTAAGGACACATGGAAACTTGAACGAGTCTCAAGCTTCTATCGATGTAGTGGCTGATTCAGGTGATTTTTCAGACGAATTTGAAGAAAATGATACACCAAGTCCATCAGAAAACTGTGGTAATGTGGATGTGGAAGTTGGACGAAATTTCCAGGCTATTGATAAAGTAACTCACGATGTAGAGCCAATGGAAAACCATTACGAAGCCATAAAAAAAACCAAAAAACAAAAATCTCAACCTATAACTCCAGTTCAACAAATGGTTGACATTTTAAAGGAAAATTCGGCTTTAAAAAAACGGCGATTTGAAGAAAAAAGTGTACGTTCAGACTCAGACTCGTTTAAAACTGACTTTTTACAAAATTTAGACGACACAGATATGTTCTTTTTAAGTATGTCAAAAATGACCAAACAACTTCCAAAAATTGAACAATCGAGAATCAAACTTGGATTGAGCAATTCCGTATTATCTGCTGAAATAAGATCTAACGAACAATCATATTTTGGCACTCCTGGTTATTCCTGTTACCCACAACAACAATCTGCTTCATCCATATCATCGGAATCAAGTACAATACAACCTACTACATCAAACTCTTATAACTCTAGTGGAGAACATTCAAATACTTCAGCACAGCATCAAAGGCAATCATTACTCGAAATGGTGTCTCTTCCTTCACAAGAATACGAGTGAAAATAATAATATATTTTTAAGTAATTCAAAAATAGTATTTTGATTTTTTTTTTGTATTTTAAACAGGATTAATTAAAAAAGTATTTTGAATTTTCTTTTTATATTTAAAAAAAGTTTAACTAAAAAATTATTTTGATTTTTAAAAATATCTATATCTATAAGGTATAGGGTATAATTTTTTTCTACATACCTTAAACAAACAGCTAATCTTTCTTCAGTAGTTATGGCTTTTCGAAGTTGAGTGTTTCGTTTGAATATATCACTTTTAATAAGTTCATGTATGTAATCAAATTGTTCTATTGTCATTCTAAAATACATATGGAAACGTTTCGAATCGTTTCTTAGCTCTTGAACTAGCCTTCGAAACTCACCCAACTCTTCTCTTTTTGTATTTATATCATGGACCCATGTTCTTGTCGACCTTTTGTTTCTCTCGTCTTCATCGAGGACCACAAAAGCAGCAACAGTTTCCAAATCTGATGAATCTGATGAACTCGAACTTTCCATAGTTAAAATATAAACTGACAAGTGTTCGTATCAAATATACAGTGCCAACTGTTTAAATATAGGTACTGCGAAATGGTGATGATGTCATGACACGAGTTTGTGACAGTAGTGTATTTCTAAACGTAATATCACGGATGATCACGGTCGTGACACGCCAACGTGATTTCACGTGACGTGACAGTAGTGTGTTTCTAGCTTTACTGTGACGCCCTCTTAATGGCATTATTTTATTCACTAATTGATATTAAATGATTATTATTATTTTATACCTACTGCTTAAGCTTAATCAATTTACCTATTTTAATTAATACATTTATATTATAACAGATATATTATAAATTGATTTAGCAAAAAAAAAATTTAAAAAATACCACTTACCACTTTTTGTTTTTAAAACAGATGATATCTCCTTCCAAACATTTTCCCTCACCTGTTGGTCTTTATATTCTGGGTGTTTTAAGTCGAACAAGTATGGATGTTGACTTACACATTCAGCTAAAACTGTGTCTTCTTCTAAAGAAAATGACATTTTCGAAGACATTTTTTTTAAAAAAAATTGCAAAACGTACAATATTGAAAAAAAAGTTGAGTGGTCATCAGTCGCGCGGCTGGTGCGTTTTGACTGCCTCCGGAGCGGTCGCAGTCGCGCGTCGTCAGTCGCATGCGATTGTCGCGCGCGGCTGCGGCGGTGTAAGAAAACTAAACAATATGAAAATGGCAAAACCAGTACCGCGCGGCCGAAATTTCGGTCGCACTGCGTCAGACGCACGAGACGCGCGTCTACAGTCGCGTCCTAAGGAATCACACCTTTAAATAAGTAGAATTACTCATGCGCGCGCAATAATCATCGCCTATTTGGATACTAAAAATAGATGTGGTATGGTCAGCCCCATAGAATACAGATAATGGTCGGCTCGCAGACACAACTGCGGGCTGCGGCACGTTCAACAACAAAACACATATTAATATTGTTATCGTAATTTACTCATTTATATCTTCTTCTTATAATATAAAACCAAAACGAGCTTCCTGGGTTTTTTCGACAGAGTGCTCTGGTTTAGTGTACTGGCCAATCGGAAAATTAAAATTTTTTCTTATCGTCTTTCTTATCTGATATCTCTCGCGCGCGCCGTTATCGTTATCGTTATCTCCCGCCGCCGTCTTTATTATTTGTTTTTCTTATACCGTTTTTTCCGCTTTTCGCCCGTTTTTCCGGCCTTCGGAGACCTCTTTCCGTCGCGTTCTCTCCGCCGTAGCCCCGAGCAGGTTTTTTTCGTCCCGTCCGCGCGCGTTTTTCGTTCGGATTCGGTCCTCTGTCGTCTGGTTAGATGTCGCCCGTGTTCCACCGGTTTTTCTCTCCGCCCGAATCGGTTTCGCCTTTTTCGCGTCCGTGCGTTTTCCGATCGCGCGGAACGCGTCTCTCGCGAGTCGCGCGTCCCCGAATTCCGTTCGCGTCCGGAAAACCCGTTCTCCGGTCGTTTATCGTGTCGTCACGTATGTACTATCGTTTTTATTTTTTTTTTTTTACTATACGATAAATCGTTTATCCCTGTCGAATACGCGTTTTTTTGTTTTCGGTGTCTCCGCCCTCGGACGCCTCCGCGACCTCATCGTCTCGACAGCGTATAAAATACGATTATGTGTATAAAAAAGAAACGTGTGCACCGTCGATGACGTACGTCAGATATGACCAGAGATCCTTATATGTATTATACAAAAACATCGCAAAATCGTTGCTCTCCGGTCGTTGTAATGCCTTTGATCGCGTACGTTTGGGGCGATATCGAGATGTGTGTATGTAATAATAAACTCGGTACGTCGTTAAGACGTACACGATTAAATAATGTAATGAATACGTCGGAAACGCTCTAAACGACGATAAACGTGCGATTTACGGTTTCTACACTCGAATCGTAAAAATCGTATCGCTTAAACGACGTATACTATGGTATTCGTCGCATCTCTAAAACGGTTTAAGTGCTCGAGATTCGGTCGTGGTTTACAACTCAAACTGTAGTCGATAGGTGTTGGGATAGGTTCCCCGACGTTAGGTAGGCAGGTTCGATTCCTGTTTCGGCGAAATTCGGGCGGCCCCATATGTAACTGTGCCTATTGGATTTTTTGCATTTTTTTTCTCATTTAATTCGATCGTTATTAATTGATGTTTTCGTTTTGATATCCTGTCTTACACTACTACTCATAAAATATTTTTCAAATGTTAAAAATGATTTTTGATCTCACGTTTAATTTTATATTGCTCGATTGATGATGTCAAAATATATTATATTTATATACTTTACACGGACATTAAATTACACAATAGTATTCAATTATTCATTTTTAAAATAGATTAAAGATAGATTATTATTAGAGTTAGGATGTTGATGACCTAAAAAACACACAAAAATGACCTAAAAAACACACAAAAATGACCTTAAAATTTATCTAAAATACTAATTAAGTAAGTGAAAAAACTTATTTATAAATAACAATTTTTATTAGAGATATGGGTATAATAATGGGTGTAATAGTAGAAGCATTTAAATAATTTATAAATAAATTTCAATATAAAAAATAAATTAAAAAGTAAAATATAAATAAAAAAAATTATATTAAAAATATTTGCGTAACATATTTTGTGTAACATTTGTCCTAAAATCTATAATTTGTGAAAAATGCCTCACATTGTATAAAAAGTACAAAAAACCCTAAAAGATGAAAAAATGACTTAAAATGTTAAAAAAAATGACGTTAAAAAACAAAAAAAATGCATTTATAGCTAAAAATGCAAAAAATGCAAAAAAATGCAAAATAGAATTAGAATATTCTGCATCAAGGGAGCATGAAACAAATTTTTAGCAAGGATAGAATTGTACAAAATAAAAGAAAAAAAAATGCAAAAGTCATCAACATCCTAACTCTAATTATTATATTATATATAGAGACCGTGCATACGTCGGGAAACATCGCGCTCTGGTGGACAATATGAATACTAATTCCGGGACAATGTTGTTATTATTTGTATACATTCTATTAGGCCGTAATACAAATTATACAACCATAAATACAATAATAATTAATTAATCAATAAACATTGTATTTTTATAAATATAATAATTTGATAGTCACATTGATTAAGGAGATTGTTGACATTTCAAATTTGATTAATATATTATGATTAGATAATATATTAAAACGTACTTTTATTAGCTTAGCTATTACCTTTAGCAACGAGTTTTTTTTTATAATAATTGTTATGCACAAATTTATTTTACAACAATGGCAAATTTAATAATAAAGTAAGGGTTTCAAAATATTAAACCACACTTTTCATATAAAAATAATAAGGGTAAAATGTTATATGACAGTAATCATGTGTTTGGAGTTCAGGAACTGAAGCTTATTGATGGGTTAAGTGTAATAACTGGTTCAGTTGTTAGACAAACAAGTGTTACTTTAGAGCCTTATAAAGTGAAACTTGAGGTAATTTAAATAAGATTTTTTTGGTAGAATTTTTTATTAGTAGTAGATTTTATAATATTTGTTTAATATTTTAATAGTTAGATGGTTTAAGAAATGTTAAAAATGCTTATTGTCAATGTGCAGCTGGGGCTGGATCTTGCTGTAAGCATATAGCAGCTGTAATGATTTATATTAATAATGAAGAGGGGACCTCCAAAACAAACGAGCCTCAGGTTTGGGGAAAGCCCTCAAAAGTTAGTGAAAATTTATATAAGAAGGGGAAAACAATTTCAGAACTTTTTCCACAAAAACGTTTGAATACTGATGTACCTGCAATAAATCATAAAATACTCATTCAGGATCATAATATACTTTCAATACCATGCTCTGTATCTAGAAATATTTATGAAGAAGAACGAACTGAAATTGATAGAATATGCTCCAACACATTGCTTAATATAATTGATACGATTGTTGAACAATTAAAAATTGAAAAAAATGCTGTACACTTATCTAATCTTATAAGGAAACAAGTTCATAATGAGGCTTCAAATTATTTTATATTTCCATTAAATTGTGTTGAACACATTTTTTTCTTTACACATATTTCTGTTAATGCTGATACAATTAAACATATTTTTAATCACACTGAACCAATCCCAAAACATTTTTTGGTTAGAATACAGAAAATTTCGCATTTCAGCTAGTTTAAAAGCTCATAAAATAAAAACATTAAAATCTATATCTGAGAAAAGTAAAAATAAATTGGCCATATCTTTAATAAATGAGACGGAAATCAAAGGAAAAGGAGCACCTAATGTTTTATATGGATTACAGACTGAAAACAAAGCATTTACGTTGTTCTCTTCTTCATACAATGTTGATGTAATTAAAAGTGGACTTATTATTCATTCATCTAAACCTTGGATTTGTGTTAGTCCTGATGGTTTGATTTTGAAAAATGGAGAAATTATCTCAGTATTAGAAATTAAATGTCCTAGTTCCTGCAAAAAAAAATCAATAATTGATCCAAGTACTGGAATACCAAATTTGTCTTATTTAAAAATTTCAAACGGAGAAATTGTTTTAAAAGCTAGCCATGTGTATTATACACAAATTCAAATTTTAATGTACTGTACAGGTTTAAATGATTGTCACTTTTATATTTTCAATTTTATTGGATAAATTGTTGGTTATAAAAAAAGATCCAATATTCTTGTCTAACTTAATTCCTAAGTTAGATACATTTTATTTTTCATATTATTTACCAAACTTATGTAACATCAAATAAATAGTCATATTGCAAGAGGTTTATATGATAAATATATATTATATAAGTATCAGTAAGTCATATGATACTTACATTTATTTAACATTGTTAATTAAGAAATAATAATAAATTGTTTTTATATAAATGTGTTATTGTTTTATTATTGGATTGCTTAAATTTACTAACACACAACACATAAATAAAATGTTATCTATATATACCAATAGATCAGATGTAATTTTATTAAGTACATTAAATGTTTTTAACCTAGCAAAAAGCCTTTCAATATGTATTCTTACACTAGCAACATTATAAGTACTTAGAACTTCTTCCTCGGTAAATCTACCATTATGGAGCATGGGAGGAATTACAAGAATACTATTTTGATCATCAATACCTGATTTTATCCCTGGAAACCCCTTATCTGCAAGGACCTGGTCTCCAGGTTCAAGTTTATTCAAAAAACCAGAATCGTTAGTGATATAACTGTCACTGGATTTACCACCATACGATTTAGACAAAAAGCTAACCATTCCATTTGTAGTAATAGCAACAAGTACTTTAATAGTATATCCTCCTTTATAATGTGAATACATACAAACCCTCTGCTCCATAGTTTTAGGCTGTTCTGACCGAATTTCTGTGCAGTCAATAATGCACCTACAATTTGGGTAATTTTTTCTAAAAACTTCTGGTAACGTTTCCATTATTGTACTTTTACTTGGCCAAAATATTAAATGTTTACATTTCTGACTTAAAAATAGTAAACACTCTGAAAAAACCCTACTAACAGTTGTTCTGTGAATAGAAAAAAATGTGCTTAAAGATGAATATGTTAGTCCAAGTTTTAATTTCATCAAACAAATTAAAAGAGTATTTTCCTGACTTATAATTAATCTATTACTTTGAGGTAAAAGTTTCAAAAAAAAGTTAAATATTTGAAAAGTTGTGCCAGTTAAGTCTTTTAATGAATTTTCTGACTCGATTGAATCATACCCATGAAATGAAATTTTAGAAAAACAAAATGTTGATTGTTCAAAATCTAACCCACAAGATTTTTCAACCATAGTAGGTTTAGTAAAATTATGAAATAATTTAGGAATTGATACTTGAGTGCTAACATTATTACCATCAAAATCACAAGAAAATATAAAATTATCATCAGGCACATCAAATGCTACTTGTGTATATATACTAACTGAAGTATTTATATTATTTTGATCTATTATAAGAGGTAAGACTCCTACAACTTCATCAGAATTGTTTGATTGATTTTCAATAGCTAGGGCACCACGATTAATAGCTCGTTCATATCTTGCACTTTGTTGTAATGGGTCATTCAATTTCTTTCTATAAAGTTTTGGGAATATTATTGGTATATATGAAGGACTCCTTGGATCAAGTAATTTCTTATTTCCAACAAAATGAGCACTACAAATGACACTGTTCTTTGTTGGAATCCAAGGTTTTCCATTAATACTTTAATAAGGTAACAAATAATTCAAATAAATACTTTGATAAGTGACTATAAATGTATATACAATTTTATACATTTTTATTTAAAA
This sequence comes from Melanaphis sacchari, assembly GCF_002803265.2. Taxonomy (NCBI): domain Eukaryota; kingdom Metazoa; phylum Arthropoda; class Insecta; order Hemiptera; family Aphididae; genus Melanaphis; species Melanaphis sacchari. The sequence continues at coordinate 12,943 of NW_020270954.1, read as the reverse complement.
TAATTTATTATAAATTATAATACTCTCATTTACTTACTCAACTCTGTTAACTGCTTTAATCCAACAGTCTTTTGTATTTTTCTCATGTGCCCGATTTGGAAAATTATAAAATTTTATATTTGTTGTATTTTTGTATGTATTATTGTAATTCACAACACAACAATTGTTATTCGATTTTTTATTCATATTTATATATTTTATTATGAAGAAAATTAAAATAACTAAATAAATGGTTTAGTTTTAAACTTGAGATACCTATCTACAATGTTTACACGTAAAGTATATAGTAAATTACGCAAAGTATCTATCAAAATGTTTATAAATCAAATGGAATACATGCAATATTATTAATATAATACATTTTGTGTGTGATTTGTTTCCCGGTAAAAGTAAGCAAATTTACCACTGGGAGCGCTAGCTATACCACTGCACGGTCTCTATACTTATAGTACGGCCAGCGAAACTAGGCGGGTGAACGTCGCGCGCCAGGCGGCCGTTTTCATGTAAACCAGGGGTTCTAAAAGTATTATTTATTAAATGAATAGCCGGTGCAGCTGTGTTTCAGATGTTTATAAAAAAGTTGTGAACCCTCGCATTACAAATATTTTATTAACGTATAAGCATTGATTAAATATACATAGATAGCCCACGCAATGATAAATATTGGAAACGCTTATAATGTCTCAAATGGAGCCAGAATTATAGTAGTAATGGATTCCTGACAACAGAATGCGCTGACGTGCCATATAAACATTTGTAATCTCCAATTTATTGTTATCTTATTAGTTATTACTAATATCATTGATATCAAATCAATGTTGTTTGTTGGTACTTCGCAGTTCGCAGTTCGTTCAACGCTGTTTAAAGTTAAAATTTAAAAGTTATAACTTATAAGTTTGTCTTATAAAATCACTTTTCGACATGTCACGAAGTGGAAATAAGTGTGCGTATGTACGATGTGGAAAAAGTGCTCGTTTAGAACCGGGTCTTAAATTATACCGTTTTCCAAAAGATATACATTTGTCGAGGCAATGGATTTTAAATTGTGGTAAGTACTTAACTAATAAATATCAATTAATGTATAATCTACCAATTAGCAGCCCTTGATCAAAACAAAATATTACACATTCAATTCACCCCGTTAAGTTAGAGAGTTATCATTAATTCAAACCAAATATTTAAGTTAGAAAGTTACTTTAAAAGTAACATTAATTATTTAATAATATGAGTAATATGTTAATCCAGGCCTGCCCATTGCAATATTAAGTATGTTTTCATTAAATATGTCTTTAAAGTTCTTAAAACTGATACATATAGATAAAAACGTCTCAGTTTCATATTAGGTGTATTGTAATAATACAATATTTTGTTTTTTATATTATATTTAGGTAATAGTGATTTGGCAGATCTCACCCAAGATGAATTGTACAAACGGCACATTTGTGGTCATCATTTTCTTGACGAAAACTTTACTAGTTACAACAAATGCAGATTAAAAAAAAGTTCATTTCCTCAACCATTCGTAGAAATAGATAGCAGTGACATACCAGTTAGTATACCTATAAAAACATATTCTGCAGCATCAAAATTTCCATCAAGTCCTCATCAAGTTTTTTAAATTAAAAGAACAACCTCATTTTGTGAGTCAACTAAAAGAATTCGACTAATAACACCAGTAAAATCTACAAAGTATAGTACATCACAATCTAATGTTACTACTCCAGAAATATCACCGAATACTACTTCTTTTTTTAAAAGTGTTAGTAATTTGCCATTAACTACTGCTTTAAAACCAAAACAACTTTTTCAAAAATCAACTTCAGACGCAGATCTAATACTAAGATTGAAACAAACAGTAGCTCGCCAGAAAAAAACAATAGCACTTAAAAGAGTAACAATTTCAAAATTGAAAAAAAATTTAATAATATCAAGAATACAAAACCGTCAAAATAAATCTGTACATTTTATGAACTTACTAACATTTCCATCAGAAAACTCAAAAACTCTGGTTAATATGCAAGTATCACACAGTAAATTTAAACCATGGTCTCAGAAAGAAAAGCAATTTGCATTAAGTTTGTTTTATAAGTCTCCATCTGCTTATAAATTTTTATTTTATTCAAAACAAATATCGTTACCTGGTCTTTCCTCAATTAGACGTTGGGTTGGAAGTTCTAAATGTCGACCAGGATTTAGTCCAGTTTTATTTAAACAATTACAAATTAAGGTTGATTCAATGAGCGAGGAAGAAAAATATTGCACTTTAGTTTTTGATGAGATGAAGATAAAGAATTTTCTGGAGTATTCCAAGTATTTGGACCTGGTAGAAGGATATGAAGACTTGGGTCCCAAAGGCCGAACAAATAAACTTGCAGGACAGGCAATGGTGATGATAATTAGAGGAGTTTATTCGTCATGGAAGATGCCAATAGCATATTTTCTACCAGAAACATCAGTAAAACACAAAGTTTTAAGTGAATTACTTGAGGAAGCCGTGAAACGTTTGTTTGACTGTGGGCTTATAGTCAAAGCTCTTATTTGTGACCAAGGTACAAGTAATATCGCTGCTTATAAAGACTTGGGCATAACAAAAGATAAGCCATATTTTTTTGTTAACAACAAAAAAGTGTTCACAATGTTTGATGTTCCACACCTGTTCAAAAATCTTAGAAATCATTTCAGGAAAAATAATTTGTTGTTTAATGAAGAAGAAGTATCATTTAAAGATATTAAGGACACATATGACATTGACAAAAATAGTAGCACAAGTCGATCATTGCTTAAAATTACTGATGCTCATATTAACCCGGGACCATTCCAACTTATGTCATGTAAGCTGGCTATGCAACTATTCAGCAATAAAGTAGCTACTACAATGAAAACATGTATTATGACACAGCAACTTAAATCTAAAACAGCTCCTAACACTATGGAAATGATAAAACATTTAAATGATTTACTTGATTGTCTGAACAGCAATTCACTATTTAATTCTAATCCTTTTAAATGTGCTCTTTCTGATAAGTGCCCACGTCAACTTGAATTTTTATTAAAAGCTAAGACTTGGTTTGAGTCTTTAAAAAAAATATCTGCAGACCCAAAAAAACCACTCAGAGATGTAAGACCTGCTTGTTTTGATGGAATGGTATGGACTATTAATTCTATAACAATGTTATATGAGGAACAAATTAAAATTGGTTATAATTATTTACTGTTGCGAAGACTCAATTCAGATGCCATTGAAAATATGTTTGCTGTTTTTCGACAAAGAGGTGGCTACAATCGGTAATTATATATATTATATTTTTGAGTACAAAAGTTTTTATTGAATATAATGTAATGCTTGTATTAATATAGAAATCCAACTGCAAGAACATTTAGAACAACCTTCCGTTTACACGTTAAGTCTAATTTGATGCAGCCAACCACACTCTCAAATTGTGAACCAGACGATGATATTCATTTATTAAGCGTAGATGATGGATTGTCTAAAAAACCTATTATTGAAGAAGAATTAAACTCATCAAGTTGCTCTTCTCTTTCACTGTCATCAATGGAAGATTTAATATATGAGCAATGTGAACCAGGGTATGAACCTCAAATATCATTAGAAAATTGTTCAAATAGTTACTTTGCTGGTTATTTGGCTAAAAAATGCACTGAGAAATTTAAATGCAATAATTGTATAAGTATATTATTAAAATCTGATGAAGGCAATACATTTAATCAACAAGAATTTTTAATTTTCTGTAGAAACTACGACTCTCAAACATCTGATTTTTTTTTAAAAAAGCCATCATCTAGTTTCACAGAATTTGTAAGTTTAGCACAAATAATTATTAAAAAAACAGTAGAAAAAATGCCTCACAAAAGATTAATTCAAAAGTTTATTTTTAATAAAATAAAAAAAGATATCTCCCATGTATGTAAATTTAAATGTCAAGATCACTACAATTTCATTATAATCCATCTAATTAACTGTAAACTTCTTAGAGATTTTAACTGGAAATCAAAAAATTTAAAAAAAACTAGAGCAGAAAAATCGCAAAATAAACTAAACATTTTGAAAAATAATTAAAATTGTAAAACTATTTATTTAGTACTTTTTGTAATCATTATAATTATTATTGTATTTTTATTATTTGTATTTGTATTGTATTTATTGTATTTATTTATTGTATTTTAAATAATAAATTACCAAAAAAATTTAAGTTACATATTTACGTCGGAACTAATGTCCTATAATCCTATCATAACAGGTTGATTCAAAAGTATATAGAATGTTTAGAACTAATGTGTATTAGCTTAAGTTACAAGAAATAGCTATTATTAAATAGGATGTTCAATAATATTGAATTGTCTTGAGCAGCAATTTTACGGAAAAAGTGAAATATATAATTTTATAATAGGTTACATCTATACGTTGTTACTTTATGACGCGGGCAGGTTGGCTGTCTTAATTAAATATAAAACTGTCAGCTTAAAATTATATAATATAATAAAACAAAGTTAATTTTCTACAAATCAAAATTTCAATGATATAAATACGATGATTACTTATTACAGTAATACATTTAATTAAAACAATTGTAGAACCTTCAAATTTAGACGGTCTCAAGGACCGACGACAATTTATTAATATTAATTACATGAATATAAATATCAAATAAGAAAATTCAAAATAATATTATATAATTGTAATATGCTATACGATTTAGATTATTTCTTATCTCATAATCCCAAGAATGAATATTGGACTCTGAACCGTCGCGCGTGGCGCGTCGTCGTTTTCGGCGAATCTGCCTATTTTAGTATTTATTTATAATAATAATAATTTAATTATTCTATCGTGACCCTACACGCTCTCTATTGACACACTGGGCTATTAATTAATTTGTTTCCATTATGCCCATTGACGTGGGCTATCTATGTATATTTAATCAATGGTATAAGGTATATCGTATATACAATATGTATAATGTAAATATGCGTACTACAAACTGCTGCGGGTGAGGGTAACCATCGAGCGCGGCGTTTTTATATTCAAACTGGCCATCTGGCGCTGGCGACCGCATTCCATTGGCCTTATTGTATTGTCATTCTATTGAAACCAAATTGTGTACAGAAACAGTATTTTTTCAAAACGTGTTAGTCTACGATCCTCTGCCTTTCGTATATGTGTTGATTGCTATCGTTTGAGTAAAATGTGATATTTTTATACGGCTAATTTGTACAATATTTTATAATTTTTTTGGTGTTTTTTTTTACTATTTGTGATAAATTATTTTTTCGAAATGTCAATTCGACCCGATATACATTCCCAAACGAAAAAAAACAATATACAACGTGTATACATTTTTTAAAACCTTAGCCAAGAGCAAAGACAAACCTGAATTGTTAGATTATTTTCTACAGTCCCAGGAGAGGACGGCCGAGGTTTGTGCGGTGAGTCTGAGAACTGTACAACGGATATGTAAAGAGAGTAAAATGACCGGAAATGAAGAAGAATCTTGTGTTGGAAGTTCTAATGACCTTAAATTTCAATCACTACGAAAAAGATACAGTCGCGAGAAATCTGTCACTGAACTTGATGATTTTGACAATGAAGTGGTCAGAAGAGTTGTTCATAGCTTTTACGACAGAGGTGAATTTCCAACGACCGCTAAAATATTAGTAGAATAGCGTGAAAAATTAAATTACCGTGGATTGAAATTGTCGGTGAAAATAATTTTAAAACAACTTAATTTTAAGTTTAAGAAATGTAACGACGGTCGCAAATTCTTAATGGAACGTTCGGATATTGTAGCTGCACGCGTTAAATTTCTTAGAAAAATGAATGAGTTTCGTAGGAACGGTGATACTCGGCCAGTAGTCTACTTAGATGAAACCTGGGTTAATCAAAACCATACCCGTCGACGTATTTGGCAAAATGAAGAAAATACGGAAGGTTTAAAAGTACCTACGGGTAAAGGCAGTCGCCTCATCATATGCCACGCCGGATCTCCTTCCTTCGGATTCATTAAAGAATCAAAACTTATTTTCCAATGCAATTCTGGTAACAAAGATTATCATTCTCAAATGAACGCCACAATTTTTGAAAATTGGTTTTCACAAATGCTACTTAACTTAGAACAGCCGAGTATTATTGTTATGGACAACGCGTCGTATCACTCTTCGTTGATCGAGAACTATCCGAAGTCCAACAGTAGAAAGGCAGATGTTCAACAGTGGTTACGGGATAAAAATATAGATGTTTCTCCCGTAGAAACACTTGACGAGTTACGAGAAAAAGTGAAGCTTTCAATGCCACGCGGAAAAAAATATAAACTCGATGAACTAACATTCCAAATGGGTCATGAAGTGGTAAGGCTAACCCTTACCACTGTCAGTACAATCCAATAGAATTAATTTGGGCCCAAGTTAAAGGCAGAGTGGCTGAAAAAAATTCAACATTCAAAATTGCAGATGTCGAGACAATTGTGCATAAAGAGATCGATGCAGTAACTCCGGAAGATTGGGCCAAATGTGGAGAATATTGCGTCAAGATTCAGGAGGAGGACTTTGCCAAGGCAGGATTAAGAGACGAGATATTAGAACCAATAATATTGACCATTAATCCTGACGAAAGCAGTTCAAGTGAAGATGAAGACGACAATGATGACTAAATTATTTCAATTTGGAAATATATTTTTTATGTAAATATCATTAAAATAGTATTAAGTTTCATTACCTAGTTATTAGTTTTTAAATGTACATATATATATATATATATACAAATATAATTGCGTAAAAATTAAAATATTAATATTATTAGTTGTCAGCGCATGTGATAGTTAATAAATAATGAGTTTTACGTACAGAAATATTGAATGTTCAGTTTTTATTACAACTCCCGCGCTTTTAAAATTATTTTACGCGGGAATGTAGACTTGGAATCACTGCCGGAAATTTGCCACCAGGCGCGCGACGTTCACCCACCTAGTTTCGCAGGCCGTACTATAATTAAAAATAATAAGTAATAACCAATTATAGTTATTGCTAACAGTCTGCACGATTCAAATGTACATATGTGATATGCAATTTATATTATAGCCTGAGGACATTCTATTGATGACAATACAGTTGTTTCACTCAGTTTTGACGGTGAATTCAATATTTTATATGTTTAGCCTTTCAGTTGTTTACATTTGAAAGATACAGGGGAAAAACAGTAGCACATTAAATATTTTGTCATCACAGAAAGCGTATAATATTTCTTTTCGATATCTAACCATCAATAAAATATCAAAAAAAATATTAATTATGTATAGGTTTTTGATCTTCAACTCGCTAACGTTTGATATGCATTTTCCATAATACGTTTAACATTTCTCCTTTACGCCCACATCGTCCGCGATCCGACGCAGTCGGATCGCCTACCTGGTAGGTTCAAACGCGTTTAACTGGATTTTCAATGGTGATCGCTTGAAAAATCGAGCGCTCGATTCGACTTAAACTTTTTTGCGTACTAAACAGCACAACGCCTTCGACGTCAGGCGGATTGCCCTGTCAGGTATCGATATTCGCTGGGCGATGACTGATACCTAGATACTCGATTGCCGTTTTCGTAACGAGCTACGGGACGAGGTTCTCCGACGTTAGGTAGGTAGGTTCGAAACACGTTCCGGCGAAATCCGGGCTGTACAATAACTGACCAAGTATTCGGATTTTTTGCATTTTTTTTTTTTAAATTTTTTAATTTTGTGTTAATTAATTGTAATTTCTGTTATCAAAAAAATGATTAAATATATATAGTTTTTTGATCTTCGACTCACTATTTACCGCGACTCGCTAACGTTTGACATGTATTTTCATTAATACGTTTAAAATCTCCACTTTGCGCTCACATCGTCCGCGATCCGACGCAGTCGGATTGCCTACCTGGGAGGTTTAAACGCGTTTAACTGTATTTTCAATGGTGATCGCTTAAGAAATCGAGCGCTCGATTCGACTTAAACTTTTTTGCGTACTAAACAGCACAACGCCTTCAACGTCAAGAGGTATGACAATCAGCCACAGGCGGATTGCCCTGTCAGGAATCGATATTCACTGGACGATGACTGATAACTAGACACTTAATTACCTTTTCGGAATGTATTAATTTATTTTCCATGCACAAAAGCACAGGGGAAGCTACGGGACAAGGTGTATTACACCTGTAAATTTAATGAAATAACCCACCACTAAATGTTCGAATTGGACTTTTATATACTTTTTTAATATTATAAGATTATTATTTACGCGTTTAAAACGATACCGCCAAAGTGTAAAACCACCAAATCAGAGGTACCAACGTCTCATAAATCGTTATCACTGGTTTAGCCTATTAGACTTTTTTAACTGCGGTATTCTTAAGTCCTGTCTCCGACCTAGGAAATTCATTTCAAACGATTTTCAGCTACCTAGGGTATTCACATACAGCGAGTTTCACCAACTTAGGGTATTCACATACAGCGAGTTTCACCGACCTAGGGTATTCACTTACAACGAGTTTCACCGGTGCTAGTCTTATAATATAAAACCAAAACGAGCTTCCCGAAAATTCATTAAAATTGCATTTTTGCGGCGTTTATTTTTTATTATGAGAGGGAAGTCAATAATACGTACAACCAAAACTACTTCTGGATATTTGTCTTATAATACAATTAATAAAACATGTTAGATAAGTCATACATAATAACTATAATAATATTATGAATAGCTATAATATTATTAGTGTCGTATCGACTGTCGTTGGCGATAATATGATATCCGTTTCCTAAGAAAAATAAATGAAAACAAAATCCTAATACACCATACTAAAGTAGACATTCCCAAGTCGACACGTTTCTAATGTTTCTCTTAAAATGAAATCTTGAATGACTGAAATCTGTGACATAATAAGCCGACTCCTCCGACAATTCGAGTACTGATTAATATAAACCATCTAAATAGTAAATATACATATATAATAATAATATAATGAATAACAATTATATAGATTACTTGATTATTAGATAATTTAAATTTCACAATTGTAATGATATAATATTTATAAATATATATAATTAAAATATTATATAGCTATTTCAATTTTAATAACCTATTGATAGATTATTAAAAATAATAATATATTATTCTAATATTGAACCATTAAAAATAATAAATTCATAATATTATTCAGATATTTCAATTATTAAATCATAAAGATAATTGATAAAGAATAATAGTTAATTATTTGGATTATAAAATCATATAATTATTATATTCTAAATATGATATAATTATTTTAATTATAACTTCATAGTAATATCAAATTCAAAATATTATTTTTCAAAATAGTTATTTAAAATCAAAAAAATATTTGAATTTAAATATTATTTTGAAAATAACCAATTAATACTATATAAACGTTTATAACAAAATATTATTTCTTTAATGAATACACGATATTTATAGAACATCATCATTACAAAATTGCTATCTGGGAAGTAGATAAATAACCCTCGACACGCTATCCAACTAAACTATACGTTCACATTTTTTTCCGTTTTTTTCTTTTTTAACCTCTTCAGTTTTAGTATATAACATGTGTGAGCAAAAAAATACTGTTAGTTTAAGCTATACTGTCATAGTGTTTATATTCATTTTTTTTTTTTAAATAATCGTATAAATATTAATTTGAAAATCGTTTTATAATTTCAAAGAACTTATCGTTATATAATATGAATCCACCAGTCGTTGTAACAAAATCAGTGTTCGATATCCGTCCTTTTGGAAAGAAAAGTGTAACAGTTGGACTTTTGATTAATAAACATATTTCAATTATTATATTATTAGAATGTAAATTAACTAAAAAAATTGTTACGTTAGACCTAGATCAGTGGTATACATTAATGTGTGAAAATAATTATAACGTAATTATTGATAATTTACATACCCGATGTAAACGTGTTAAAATAGCTGACAACTTTTTCTATTCCGTTAATGTTAACCAATCGACTATTGTTTTATATTCTAATAATAATTATATAACATTATCTCACGTTGATTTACATCGTTTAAAACAATTACAACATTGTATCGACTTGTATATTGTTGAAAAACAAAAGAAGTTGGAATCATACCAAAAAACATTTGATACAGCATACGCGTTGATAAAGGCCGACGCGTCAATGGATTACCATCGTATTGTCAACGAAATGAATTTACAAACCAATATATTCAAAATTATGATTTTAGTTATAGCAATATTCAGAGTGATGATATTTCGTTCATGTACGAGTTGTTGCAATTTCATTTTAATTCATTATCAAATATGATTTTGCAAGATTTGGTAATGTAATAAAAATTAAAACCTTTAGATTTAATACTCATATTTTTTGTTTGCTAAAAATTTTTATAAAAAAATGTTCATTTTATAATTATTACTACTTTTATACTGTATTCATATTTATTATATTATATTAAACTTATTATATTTTTTTTTCAATCTTTAAATGTACTATTTTATTTTATTTAAATAATTAAAAAAATTATAATAATTCAAGTTTTTTTATTATTGTTTTTATTTACCGTCATCATGATTCATACATACATATAAATTATTTTGAAAAAACGTTTTGTATAATTTTTTTTTTTTGGGTCTTTCATAAAACGATCAAAGAGCGTTTGAACAATTTCATTCAGCTCTCCTAAAACATTCTGATCTTTTGACTGGTCTGTTATCGCTAGTTTTAATGAACATTCTGCATGTTTCCACCTAAAATCACATAAATGTGTTCTATCATATTTTTACATTAATATACACTAACTTTATTTCAAAGTAAATACAAAGAAAAAAAATATTAATTTATATATATATATTACCTGTCTTTAGCATCAATATGTTCAATGTTTTTGGTTTTATAATGTGCCAACGTCCAATAATCAGTACATTTTTCATCAGCAACCGATTTAATAGTTACAACTCCTCCACTTTGTCTGATTGTAATCGAATTCATAACATCTTTTGCAATTTTTTCATTTTGTATTAATTGGGTAATTTTTTCTTGATAAGAAATATTCTATAAAATCAAATTATAAATTTATTCTTTGAATATCTTATAAAATGTTATACTACTCACTTTTTTTGGTTTTTTTTTAACGTTTTTCTATTTTTCACATCTTTCCTTTTTTGTCCGGTCAATTTCGTCATCGATTTAATTTCTGGTTCCATAATTTCAACCTATAAATATAGTAAGCGATTAGTTAATACCTAGTTTGTTAAAAAATGTTATGATATGTTATACATTTTTATATTTAAAAATTATTTATTATTAGTATTAAATATTTAAATTTAAATCTAACTAAGTCTTAAATATTGTACTTATATATATTTTTTTTTACTTACATCACTTGTAGAAAAGCATTCTTCTTCATCATTACTTTTAACTGAATAACACGACATTTTTTTAAATTTTAAAATAAATTTAATAAAAAATAGAAAAAATTTTGAGTACAAAAATAAGAGACGTGAGGACGGTGTAGACTCAATGAGGTATACTTTGTACACTGTGTTAGCTAGTCTCCTTATATGCTATGTTTCCTCTTACACTCCTCACCACCCATAAGCATGATTTGTTATAACCACTTTTTTGGCTAAGTTGTTATTCTCACGGATATAATTTAAGAAAGCACTCATGTACGTGTACGAGGTCTTCTACGAATTTTATAATGTAATAAACTATAAGTTGAAAGACAACGGATAGGTCAAACCATTAAAATCAAAATATATGATTTCTATGATTTCTCATACTCATTCCACATACATACGAATATTAGTTAGTTGTTATTGCCAATTATTTTTTTTAAACATGTCCCCCAAAATATATAATAAGGTTATCTTAAAACGAATGACGTTGATGATCATAGAGATGGAAATTTGGGGCTATATAACTAGAAAATATTTTTTGAAAAAATCACCAGTTTTCATTGTGAATTCAAGTGAACACAAGTAAATGCAGCGGTCCACAATAGCAGACATCAGATTTATTCGATACCTTTTTCGCAAACAAATATGTAAGTACTTATTGTTTCTATTTTTTATTAATATATATATTTAAAAATATAATATCTCATACGCTTAAATATATATTTTTTTTTTTTTTTTGTTAACATTATGGCTTTTAAGTTTTTAATATTTAATTGAATAGTACCATAAGTGGTATATATGTAATATAAAGTATGATTAGTGTCTCACGTTTTTTAAAAATTGAAGTATTACTTTTAATTTTTTTAATAGTTACAGTCGATTATTTTATTAATAATAGTAAACCGAGTTTTTTTAAAATATAAAAAATATATTTAAACAGACTAGAGGAGGTTTTTTAATATATAGGTATATATTTATCAAAATTATATTTTTTTTGAATATATATTTATATATAATGCTAGTATTCACACATACTTATAATTTATTTAATGTTTGATTCGTACTCGATTTTTTTATTCTCGTTTTTAAATAACAAAAAAAAAATCTCTAATTTCAGAATAAAATGACACAAGAATATATCTACAAAGGCGAATTAAAAAAACGTTATTTTCAATTAGAAAAAAACAAGGTATCAGAAGACGCAGCTGAAAGAATTAAAAAAGAAAAAATTAAATTAATTAATCATAAAATTAGAAATATATTTAGAAAAAAGTATTCTAGTTTAATAGAAATAGAAAAATTTAAAGTTGAGAAAAAAAAAATTTTAGATGATTACATTTACTCTAATTATATTTTGAGTAAATGTAATCAACTGATATACCTAAATATATTCTTTTTTAAAAATATAATTTAACATAATATTCATAATTATTATAGTAAATATATCTTATTACATTATCTGATTTTTCTAAATATTATAAAGTTTTTTTATTATTATTATATTAAAAATAA